>NC_061492.1:23527122-23547756 GCF_022539355.2 Hippoglossus stenolepis
ATTATTATTAGTATTATTAATGGCTATTACAAATGTACTCATGATAAAAATATATATTCGCAATGAGGAATCCTGAACACATTTAAAAATAGAAAGTCTGAAGAACCTCATGAAATGATCAATTACGACAATGCCATCGGTTTAGCAAGCAGATGATGAAAGCCTGGTCCTCACACAGGAAAAGACCGGCGCCTTACGATATGGATCATGCTCTGGCTTCGATTAAGTATGTCGATTCTGTCCGCCTGAATGAGTTTCCATTTACTTAGCCATCGACTTAAAGTTTTTGGACGCCCATGATGGGCTTGCTGTAGGTCAGCCAGGTGGCAATTCCAGACTGTGCAGTATTGAGGGTATACGAAGTGTCTGGCTGACTTTGTCTCTCTTGAACTTTTAGTGAGCCTTAGAATGAAATGAAACCATGCGCTGAAATGAGACTGGAATTGTATACAACATAAGCCTATGAACCTGGTGAGATACGACTTGTTGTAAACACATCACTGAAGCGCTTCAACCATATTGAAGCTCTGAATAATTGTAATTACCACAGCAGAGGTTGCTCTGGGTTGGTGGGGCCAAGCGTCATTAGGAGCACATGGCTAACCTCCTGACTAGGGTTTGTCTCGTAGTTGAGGCCTTCCTGAAACTGACCCTGGGGTTCAAAATGAATACCTCCCGTAAGGAACGATTCGCCTAATGATGTCCTAATTTTTTCTCTTTGCGATATCTCATCTGACAGCTTATTTGCTATAATGTGTAACAAAGTAAGCAACCATTGATATACACACTTTATTTCTAAAGTGTTCTCAAATATAGTGAAAGAAATGCATTTAGATCTGTAACACTTACTCATCTTGTGATTAGATGAATCAAGCAGCAATATGGGTTAGAAAATACATGATCTTAGTTTCCTGATATGCCAACATCACCTGCACCTGCAGCAGAAGCACTAACACCCATAGTTGTTAAGTAATGCATCACAGCATGTATCAGATGCATTTCTTGCGCTTCTTAAATGCACCATAGTCCAAAATACATAATAATATGAAAATACAGGTAATGAGTCAATTTCCTTTTCTATACAATAAACTGTGATCAGCTATTTTATTATCTACTCTTGCAGGATCACACTTTTACTGTAGCTGTGGTTGTTATGCAAGATTGCAGAAGTAAGTTGCCTCCAATGTCTCCTGCAATAAATAATTGTTCAATAAAAACTGTGAATGGTTAATAACCACGGCTGGGTTCCATATGTAAGTGATAATGTCGGCCAAGGTGCTTTTACCTCAGCTTACAGAGAGAGTAGAAAGGGCGTTGAGTTCCAGGTGGATCAACACATATGAGTGCAAGAAGCTTTGGTCTAATAAGACTCAAAAAGCCTGAGCCACTGATTCTCGTGTGGAATAAACACATCTACCATTTGTACCTAAGTAGACATGGGATAAGATCAGAAAGATACAGAGATGAAACACACAACACAAAGAGAGCTTGTGTCGTGAGAGAGAGAGCTGCCCAATTTGGTTTGTTCAGAATGGCTGCAGTTTTTTTAGTTTTTTAGTTAGAACATGGACACCCTGACTCATTAAAGAATCTATCAACACCCATTCTCTAGAAAGTTGCCTGCCAGCTCCATTTCCATAAACTACAATAATGATGATATACCAAATGACTTTTCAATAAGCAAAGTTATAACCCACATACCGCCGCCAATAATACACGCTTGCCAACGCCGCCGCCGCCTTAATACGCCGCCGCCTAGCCGCCGCCGCGCCGCCGCCTGAAGATTCATTGTTCATTTCCGGTTCAATGCCATAAGTGATAAAGTGCGATGCTGCGGTAATGGAATGCTTTACAGGTAAGTCCAGGGTTTGTCAGATGGTAGACAAACATCGCCACACACACTTAAAGCCAAAGGTTAATCTAACTGCTTGTTTTAGATAAAAAGACGAAGCGGTGATGCAGTGTCTGTTGTCTGTCCTCAGTCTCTGCACAAAGAAACATATACATGTCCATTGAAATGTTTATCTCATTGGCTTCACTGGCATGTTTGATTTTAATGGTGCGAGGAAGTACATTGTTGAATTGGCATTAAATTTTGATCCATCCAGGCTTATTATCACATAATTGGAAAAGCCAAACGGCCTTCCAGTCAGTGGGGAGGGTCAGTGTGGCCTTCAGTCTGTGCAGACTGCTGACTTGAATGTAGCCCTCTCTTAGAAATGCTGGCCAAGTAAAGCAATAATGTCTGGTTTGTGAAGTTGCAATCAGCCGCGCTGGGGTTGCACAGGTGCCATTCTTCATGAGTTGTGGATACGCTATTAATGAAAATAACATTGGTTAAACAACCATCTCTAAGTAGATATACACACACAACAGTGTGATGAATGTTTCGCTTTAATTTTCTGTGGTAAAACAACACCGGAAAACGCTGGTCTGCTTAAATCAACTGCCCATCAATTGTTTATAAAAATATTCATGCATAATGTCCTGGCAACACAAACAACAAAGTGATATACAATAGGTGAAGCAGTCTGAGGAGGAATCACTAATGACAAGGAATAATTCCTAGTTGCCCAGAGTATAGCACACAGGAAAAAGAGAAATAGCAGTTTGAGAAAAATATGTAATAAGTTATAGATAAAATGACTGTCAATTCAACCAAAAATGGTGTTGCATTTGTGTTCTATCCCAGTCAAAAGGGACAAACGATAATTCAACTGCACTGCATGGGGGCTTTTTCACCTCCTGAGTTTTTCTCCCCTCCTGCTGCATATCTGTAAATTTTAGACATTTATGTTCTTTGAATCTGGGACTTTGAATTACTTCAGTTCAAATGTAAGGAAAACACATTTCAGTTTTCTTTTCTTTATAATCAATCTCTTAAATATATTTATACAGGTATTTTAAGCCAAATGTCCATTTGAAGGGACTGTAGCCAGCAAACGAGCTTAACCAGATATCGGGGAGGATATTTGGTGCAAACACACAAGTAAATGACAACTGCTTGTTGAATATAATGCTTTAATGGGCTCATATGGATAGTTGATTATTACTAATGAGCAGGAAGATGTGTACATATTTATATATAGTGTAAAGCCTTTTTTATAGTATAGTTTCTTTTTTATGTTGTTTTGTCATGCTCCAGCAATGTATGGTATAGTGGTGAGGGTAGACGGCATTACATTATTTCATTAGCTGATGCTTTATCCTCAGAGCGACTTGGCATGGCGCATTCAATTATGAGGGTACAACCCGCAAATGGCAAGGTAATCACAGGTGGCAATTTCTTCTGGCAAAAAGTGAAACCTTACAAAGCAAGTATGGGCATGTTACTGGCAAGCACAACAAATTATAGTTTAAAATTTCATCTCATGAGAACAAGAGGTGTGCTCTTAGCTTTGCGCTGGAAGATGTGAACTTTCGCCATCCACCACTTCGAGGAGCCGGGACAGCAAAATTAGTCAGACTTGATGAGTGTTTAATGGGAGTGAGGGCTGGGCCAGTCAGCTTGGGCAGATGGCAGAGCCGGAGTGAACGGCTGGGGTGTAACTTTGATCTCGCGTCCTGGATGTAGACTGGACCCGATCCAAAATGGCATCACGTTTTGGTGAACGATGCAGCGTTTGTCAGTAACATGAAGGAGTTTATGAGTTTGTCTTATTTCATTTTGGCCTTTACACTTTCCTGAAACATAGAAATGGTTGATGTAACTGAGCCTGACCTCATCTGCCTTGGAGCCATCCCTCTCCAGCTGCTCTATCGCCAGCCCCTCTCTTAGAACTCCTGCCTGTGCCTTCCAGGGCAAGCTTTTGGGTCGCCTCACCCCGCTACCTGTGTGGTCCTCATGTCAGTGCCTTGCTCTTGTTATGCTGTTGTGGGTTTCTTCGGAGGTGGTCCAATCCAGCTCCATTTTCTTCCCAACAGCTGTATATCTACTGCCTCCTTGGCTCTGCACCCTGCCAGCCGGATGTGCTACATCAGGCTGGGCCAGAAGACTCCAAGGATGCCCCAGGCAGGCTATGGATATACCTGCAGCCTGTCTGTGGATACACAATTGGGTGGTTCTGCGCCTGGAGCCATGAGCCAATGGTTTTTGAATCGTTGAGTTGAAGATCGAAGCCTGGCCTTGAGGGAGATTTGTTACTTTCCAAATTTTGTTTTATGATGTTTAAATGCTATTCTGCTTCCAATTTCTTATCCCTCATTGCCCTCTGTCTCCTCATCAACAGCTATCACACTTCCCAGGTAGGTAACCTGCCTAACATCTTCCAGCTCAGAAATCCAGCTTGGTTTTTTCCCAGCCTATCAACCCCTTACAGTCTCCAAGATGATGTGCACAGAACACTTGCCTGTGTTGACAGTGCAACATGATCCCCTTGTAGCATGCTGCAACCTGAGGCCTCTTCATAAGCACATAGAAATGAGCTTCCAGTCTGTTACAGTGCCTTCCCTTCAATCCATATGGTCTTTATTAGCTGGTGGATATGGTGGTTGAGAGGTGTCAAAGTTTCTAGATTCACGGTAGAGCCTCTCTGATGGGATGCTGGGCCATCTGGTCCTGCTGCTTTGCCATGGCCTGGCTGCCTTGATGGCCTCCTCACCTCTGGGATCCTGCTGGGCAGGCTGACGCCCATGTGGGTGGCTGGTGGGATCACCTTGGCAGGGGCTGCTGCTGAGCAGCTCCTGAAAGTGGTTCATCCACCTTTGATGTTGGCTCTTCTTTTGGTGGTGTGAGGAGTCGTCCTGTTTATCCTGACTGAGTGTTTGTTCAAGCCAAACTTCCACAGCTAGTTTGTGGTCAGTGGGGAGAGTCTCCTTTTTGAGGCTGTTTTTCCAGCTGCTTCCTCTGTGCCTCCCGCGCCAAATTCTTTGATGCAGTCTGTTTGTCATCTTTGCACTTTTTCTCAAATTTTATCATTTGCTGTTCCCCATATTCTCTTGTGAGTTTGCTGCCTTTTTTGGCTTGGTCTTATTTTTGTTTAGTGGTCTTTTTTTTTTGCCTCCTTCCCTTCTAATTTTTCAGTGTGTCAATATGTTCAAGGTTTATGGTTTTTGTTTTCCCCAGACTACTGAAAGAATGCCTCCTTCCATATGTTTTTCATAGGAAAGATGTTCCAGTGCCTTTCCACTCTGACTTGTGCCTTTTCTTGCAGGGCTTGGAACCTGTTCTGTGGGGGAAGGGTGGTCTGGTACAGCCCAGGCTGTTCCCACGTCCTGAAGAGCCGGATGTTAGAACCCTGTTCTTTGTTGATGGGGTTGTTGCACGTTTCTTCAGCCTGAGCTGGAGTTTCGGCAGCCTGGGTAGGTGTACCAACTGCAGCCCTGCCTCCCTCTTCTACACGGACATCAGAGTGCCTGAACTCTGCTTCAGCATAGGGAGCCACTGGCTTCAGTGTGGTCAGTGAGCATCCGTGGCTTTGTGGATGGGTTTGGGTGGGGAAAGATCGTCCCACCACCTGCATTTGGTTGTAATCAGCATGAGATGTCTGCAAATCTCACACCGTTTCGCTCATGCAGCCGAGATCTCCCATGTTTCCCGCCACTGGTTGGTATCCACCTGCCGGGTTGTTTCACCTTGGCGCTTCTAATGTCGCCCAGGGTAGAGTGATGTCTTTTTCCTGGCCTGGAGAGAATGCTAAAGTTGGTTAGTAGAAAATGTCCTTTGTTTCCTCCCAGTGCTGCTGGAGGGTACAACACTGCATGAGCTGAGTTTGATCCTTTTGCGTGGCAGAGCCTGGAATCTGCAGTACTTAACCTGGAATTAATGGGCCCCAGCCGAGCTGACAGGCCCCAGCCTTTTGGAGCATAAAGCCACTCCCTGTGTGTAAAGCATCTAAACTGAGGATGGAGTATATGGAGTAATTTAGGTTAAAGACTAAATGAGGTTTAAGCACCCTGAGATGAGCTGGGCAAGAGGCTGAATGTTATAATGCCTAGTATGGGGGTGACCCCACAGGAGGAGTTGCTGGGGCTAGTAGCATGAGATGCCAGGACCTGACCTGGGACTCAGATCTGCCCGCCTTCTGAGTGAGAAGTGGATTATTTCCTCCGATGCGTTCAGCATGTATCTACAGGAACGTGCGTTGCTGCGGCACGTTGGCAGTGGCGAGAGTTGATCATTGTTGAGGTCAGCACCCAGGCTGGCAGTAGCTCCAGGTGGGGCTGGAGTTGTCATGCTAATAGTCAGTCGCGGTGGAGAGCCTTTCCTTGAAGCAAAAAAATTATTCTAGTCCTGTCATGATAATTTTCAGGTAGTGTGACATCCACTGAGAGATGTCAGTCAGACAGCAGGCTGCCTGTGCCGCTACCTGTGTTTCAGATTGTGAAAGAGAGGGACTAGTTGGTGTCATCAGCATAGGGGCCATGGTAGGAAAAGCCATGTGAGGAATGATGGTGCCGAGAGCAGCATGAGGCAGTGCTGAGGGGGACTCGGTGGACGGAACCTTGAGGGACCCCAGCAGTGAAGGACAAGGTTCAGACATGATCCTCTCTGTAAGTGCGATCATTGAGAATGAGAGGGAGAGAGCCTTAGCCTGAGAGCACTCAGGTCTGAAGGGAGAAACATGATTCATGGTTCACTGTGTCAAATGCAGAGGCTCCAAATGATAATAGATGAGAGAGAGAGGAGGCTGCTCTAGCTAGATGATGATGTAGCCTTCATTTTCTGCTAATTATCCCTTTAAAAGGCACCATATTGTGTAAAATATGGTCAAGGCAGGAGGGCCGCGGTCCACTGACCAAAACCTCACGCCACAAGCACTTGGGCTTCCCTGGGGCTAACAGAAAGTTGGTCTTCCACTGAACAAGGCCGCCCGACCCCACCTGACTTGACTTTATCCTACCCTCTATTTCTTGAAAGCCCAGTTATATTAACACACATTGGCATTACATTGCACATTGCATTATCAGATACGCACATTACATTCAGAGCATTGTAGGTTTAAGATCATTGTAACTTGTTTTGCATCCTTTAATGCATTTTTAATTTTACTTATAATCTTTTATATATTTATTTTACATACTGTTTTTCTTATGTGGTAGTACCACAGTTTATGTTTTATGTTCATTGTATGCACTCATATACTACAAATCTGTGTAAACCACTGGCAATAAATACTTTTCCATTCTGATTCTGATTCTGATCTGTAGCCCAGTCCGTTGCAGCAGCAGGGTAGAAAATATCACTGAAGGCGTGGTAGTATGTAATCGTTTGCATGGCACGGTCAGCAGCAGAGATCACAATGGCAAGTCCCAACTTCTGTTGTAGATGGACGTATCGTGAGATGATTTAGTCGTAGTGAATTTCACCTTCATAAGATAAGAAGTTAAAGAACCTGCAGGTTGGGTAGACCTAAGTTTGAGCCAACAAACTTAGCTGAGTAGCAGCAGCAACATGAGTGTTTCATTATGCCAGCATTGTCACTTAAAAGTGATATATGCCAGGAGACCCTCTACCACTGGACAGAGAGAGACAGTGGTCTGATAAAGAGGATTAAACTGATGAACTTTGTTTCAGCGCAGTATCGCATAGCGATACAATTGAAAGAGAGTCACGCTGTTCTGAAAGGCTTTGCTGTGGGTCCTGAACTCGCAGTATGCAAAATTTTTTCACTAGTTGTTCATTGTTGCTGGAGCAACAGCAAAAATCATGTTCTACTTAATTTAGGAATGACATGATCACTGCTTTGCCTCTTGTACTTCCCAGCATGCTCCCAAATGCAGATCTGTGGGAATCTGGCCTGCTGGGTATGAGCTCATAATAGCTCAGAGAATTGAAACCATGCAAAATATTTTTCAAATCATCTTGAAGTTAGTGAGCCCTAACAGCTTTCCACATGATCCTAAGTGAATAGAGTGGTCTCAATAAACTGAAATGTCTCTGTATGTAAACACAGATCCCATGTTGGCTTTCAGCTGAGGAGACCTTCTTTTCACAGCTGTGTGTAAGTGTCCAATCAAAGGTATTCATATAAATATTAAAATAACAAAAGATCACTCCTCTCTATCCCCTGCTTCCCCTTTTCCACCCAATTTCCACCCAAAATAATCAACAACCAAACAAACAACCTGTGCAGGAATGATGTTTGTAGGGCAGTGCACACTAATTAGACATAACTGACATGACTTATGCTATTCACATAATATGTGATGCTACTATGCAATCTTTCCACTTTTGATTGAATTCTCAAGAGAGCTAATAGCCACTTCCTGGTGAGATTTTTTGGTATAAACACCGGCTGAGTCTGAATTTAAGGCTTGGTCACAGGTTCTTGGCAGATCAGATCCTGGCATTGGCTATATGTAACACTTTATATTTTAGAGCAGAGCTGCAACCAGCATTACTATACAAGTAAACAGCCCTGTCTTGTAATAATACTTGTATTTCGGCACTGCATTGCGGTATGGTCGTTAGTCAGTCAACAGCGTCCAATTGTTTACTCGAACCAGATGGGCGCATGCCAGCAAAGGTCAAAGTTTGAATCGCTGAGCACCACGCCGAATGCGCTGGTCACTTTTGGAGGCGATCTGAATTTGCTCATTGGTTAGCGAGCGCAGCCATCCGCCGCCAAATAAAGACGCTGGCAAAGAAGGGACAGTGTCAAAGTGGTGGTCACTTCAACCGATTAACACAGCTTTCTTTAATAAGCAGAAGTCTCACTGCTTATTGAGGTAGAATGATTCGTAAAAATGTATTTTACAGCTTGGTAACACTGTAAGGTTGCACCTGGTAAAGAAGACTATCCATATTTTAGCATAACTGAAGGTTATCTAAAAAGGTAATTTCATACTGCTAAATTTTAAGATCAAACATTAGCAGTTTTTGCAAGATCTATTTATTAGGTTATCTCACCTGGAACTAACCCTACTCATCGGCACTACAACTGATGAACATATATCATGAAATATTCTTTTGGTGCCTCAGCTCTGGTCCTGAAATGAGTTATTCTGCTTCATATGGCAAGATAAATATCCTCTGGTGTGGTCTATATCTTGTAGACATTGTTTCCATTGCGCCATTTCATAGTTAGGTTAGGTAGTTATCTCAAACTGATTGACATTATATAAAAATCATGTGGTTTATCTAAATAAAAGTACTTTAGACACTGTAAAAGGCAGTTAAAACAAAATGCAATGAGCTGGCCCTGGGAGTGCAACAGTTTGCAGTGACGCATTTGGTGAGAAACATAAATTTGATAAAGCACCCGGCTATGCGCTGCGATATAGCACTGCGGTTTGATACATACGATCCATGTCAAAGCGCATCAGCAGGCAGGGGGTGTGTCCCGCCCGGCGGTGGGGGACGATTGATTAGAGTTTGTGTTTATATTTAAGGTGTCGTGAAGGGCCATTCACACTTTATTATGAAAGAAATTAACTAGCTAAGAGCTTATTTATTATCTGACTTTGTATGTAATTTCTGTCTGAGTTTTGGACTTTGAGTATTATATTTAAGTTAAGTTACTGAAACTGTTATTAGTTAAGACATGTTTTAATCTGCTCTTATGGATAGCTCACCTGAAATATGAATTCACTCTTTTATCTACTCACCACTTGCTGATGAGGGTGAAGTGCTCATCCATAAAACCCTTTGGGAGTTTCTAGAGGGTAAACAGTGCTGCAGCCAAATCCAATACAATCAGTTAGCCGGTGGCGCACTTCTTCAAACCTATTAAAAACACATGGACGCTCCAAAGTCATCACCAAGGTCTGCACAACTCCAATATTTGAAATCTGATCTGATTGCGCAATCACTGTAGATAACAAGTTTTAGCTCAATGTCCTTCCAGATATTTCTTCTGGATGTTGTTCTCATGTCAATGACGACTAAAACAATAACTGCAATAATGCCAATGCAAATGACTTCTGTAACTGGGACTCCCTTTTGAAGCCATCCTCACCAACAAAGCCATATTCCCAACACCACCGTGATTTGTGCTTAAACTAGGGGTCAAACCCCACTACATCAAATGAAAATGTGTTATATTGGGGGTATGATGGGTTTACTCCAACCGAGACTTCACTGAAACAAACAAAATAGAAAGATATGACCAGATAATCAGCTTTTGAGGCAGATAAGCTTATGGTTTTGGATAGTCTCCCAAGAAGAAAAATAGGAAAATAGTGACATCCGTGGTCCTTGCACTCCAGTGAATCACAACATGGCTCCACTTTGAAATGTTACTGCAATAAATAAACTGTAGTACCTTTCTCTTTCTAGCCATAAAGGATGGTCCTGCTTTCCCAAGTATGCAAAAAGGAGGATAAGAGGAGAACACAAGAGAGCTCCTCGTTAATGTCGGGTGAGGAATGAGCTTCCATCCTTGACTCATCGCCGAAACACTGAAAGTAACCAATAATCCCAACCTTTGCGACTTATCCCTGCCATCTTCCTTTGACCCACACACGCTTCATCATGGCCTTTGGGATATACAGAACCGCAGCCGATCTGCACTAGCACCGCAGTGGTAAACGATACAGAAAGCTTTCTGTTGTTAATCATCTCAGAACCAGCTTGGTCATATTATCAACAAAATGCAGCGCTTGTATCATCCGCTGGGACTTAAAGGTATTGAAAGCACATTGATGCTGATAATCACGAACATGATGAAAAATGATTATTTTACTTTTTTATGTAGTAGGCACAAACTATTTAATTTCATTTAAATTCATTGTCCTGTAGACCCACCCACACCATAGTTGAGAGGAACCGCCTTCCTCCAGGCAATATATGATGAGGAATCTGTCCCTCCAGCATAAATGACTCAGGAGTTCTATGCAGGCCTGGCCATTTGACCCTCCAAGCCTGCATGAGGCACCTTTACTGAGAAAGACATTGGGAATAATGAGTGAGTTGGAACATATTAAGAAATGAAAGGCCTGTGGGAAATGGATTATTTTTGATTATCAGCTGTGATGTGATCTGATCATGAGACTTGTTTGACTAATGTTCTTCAATCAGCACTACTGTTGGATTAATTGGGCACTTGACACTTGGCTGAATAACAATACTCTTTGCGGCAACCAAAATTACCTCCTTCCTCAAGCAGTCTCATTAAAGATAATCGAGCTTATTAATCTGTACAATGTAGAAAACCAGCATACAATTTACCATTATGTGGCAATATGGCATGTACTTAACAGGTCGAAGCTAAACACTGTAGAGAAGCTTGTAATAATTCATCTGAGACACATTCCTCAGCTTGATTCCCAGATTCATCCCACGCTCAAATCTCTTCAAGCAGCGAGCACTGGAATCAGAGAGACAATATAACCATCTGGCAAAGTTCACACAGATTGCTCATTAAAGGCCAACTCACAGCTCTGCCCAAATTCCCTTTTCTTGCAAGCTTCAAGGTAATTCATAGGAACTCAAACTGAGTATTGTAATTTATTTTCGTCATTCCCCACGAGCCTCCAGCTCCTGGCAACACTGCCCCCAGCTAACTATCTCAACTCAACCCATTATGATTTGACAACAACCTGAGCACCTAAACTTTCTAACAACCAAGCAATTCATCAGGAGAGACTTCCTGATCACAATGGAAATGTTTATTTGACAATGCAATTTGAATGACTCAAAGCAGAGATCCCCGCCTTAACTCAACAAGAGGAAGTGAAAAACTATAAAACCTCCTGATAGAAAACTAAACCTCTGGTATTTCACACAGATCCTCTCCCAGACTTGGACAGAAGCAATTTGACTAGTGGAGCCACTGCAGAGTCGCTTCGGTTTCTTTTTTCCACAGCTGACTTGTAGCATGCACAACTCCATGCTGGCCTGAAGTGAAACATCTCCCAGAAATTCACAGAGAGATTATCCTCTGCACATGCTTGCTGCAGGTTTCACTTATTTTTTGTTTGCATTTCTACAGAAAGTGGAACAGAAACAGCTGAAAATAAACTGGCAAAACCATTCAGGAGTAATAATTTGGCTTGTGAACCAACAAACCTCTAAAAGCATATTGCTGAGTATTGAAATATGCGTGTCTGTGAAGCACTTTTTGCTACTTAAAGTATGTTTACTTGTTTGGTAATGATACTCAAATCCTGGGATCCCTTCTATAATCCAGCCATTTAAACCAGAAAAATAACAGATTCTTAAACCCTGCCTTGTTGCTTATTCTTTCTTTTCATCCATCAACTCTTTTTTTTAGTTACACTCACTTAGCTACAGATTTATCTGCATCATTCTCAGCATTCCTATCTCAGCATATACTTATTCTTATATTATTATCCTACCTTCTATATTTGGACCTATCTGTGTATGTTTTATTATACAGGCTGTTCCAAATGAATTGATCCCAGTGGGATAAATGAAGTAGTTTGAATTGAATGGAATTAAATAGATGCGTGATGCGTATGTGTGAAAAACCATATTTGCTTGTTAGATGGTGCAAATTAATCAGAAAAGTAGTCTGTGTGTCTCAACTTCACCACTGTTTTAAAATAGATTATGTTTCAACTGAACAGGGCATAAAAGGCTTCACTGTGGGCCGAGACAACGTGGAGGTCATGGGAAACATGGCCTGCACTCTGGACGGCTCTTACATCCAGAACGCTGATCCTCTCATCCTGGAAAAACTCAAAGTCTGCAAAGATCTCTCTGACAGCCAGGTGGCTTCCATTGAGAAGCTGCTGCTGTCTGGGAAAACACCATACGGGTACAAAAAACGAATCCAATTAACAGCCATTGAAATTATTTTTTTAAAGCATGGGCAAATAATCTTCTATATTTTTCATATTGTCAACAATTCGTATAAAATATAGAAATAGGGAACAATATATATCTCAACCTGTGCTCGTTGGACATCAGCACACTGATGACCATAACCCCGGAAAGTATCAGGTGGGTGTCGGCTTGTGTCTCAAAGATTCCCAAGCCCGGCCACAGTGAGTGACAAGTTAGAGCTAACACTGTCTGGTGCCTTCTTCTCCTTCCATCCTGTCAGAAATGCCAACCCCCTGAATGTGGCTTCATGTTCGTCTGACCAGAAGAGTGTCCTGTATGAGATCAGTAATACTTCCTTCAGCTCATAGCGCAGCCGTCCTGAGATCTTTTACAATTTAATTAAAAGCTCTATGGGTGAGAATGCACGGTACCTGTCTTATGACTGTTCCTCTATCTCTATGCCTTGTCTCTAATTTCTTGTTTTCCCCTCTTCTCTGTCAGGCGGAGCACCTCTGTTAGATGTGCAACAACTGTCAACTCAGGTCATCAGCATGGATGTCATCACTTTTAAGAGCCTGGTCCCCAGTGTGATCGCAGTAAGCAAGCTTGTTAAAGTGTAACTTCACCCCTAAGTGTCAGAGTCTATGAGAACGCAGTGCTGGGAGGTGGGGATGAGACACGCCTACCTACCGCTATTTGAAAATGAGTGCAACTTTCCAAACTCAAGAGCAGTCGCTGGTGGCCAGGAGCCACCCACCTTTGATTAGAGAGTGTGAATTTTTTCAAATATATAAACGTCATGACGTAGGGACGTCCCAAACCGTAGACAGTATGTAGTAGTTGGCCCTGAAATGTCCAAGACAGTTTGAAACACTCTGAGGCATTATGAGCCATGTTCAACCTGCAGGTTTTTTATAAACTCAATAATAATCAATTATTCAAAGAACAGCCATAAAAACAAGCTTACGGTTCAAAACATGTTTAAATATGCAGTATCTCTTTAAAGTCTTGAATACAGAAAGTGCTCTGGACATGTACTGTCTGTTCAGGAGACGAGTTGATGCTTCAGAAAAACTTACTTGACATATATTGTGATGTATATTTTTATTTTTGATGCAAGTGAAAGAGATTGACACTGCTATCTGTCAGTTAAAATAAAGGCTACAGTCTAGCATAACTTAGCATAAAGACTGGTAGCATGGGGAAACAGTTAGCCTACTTGTGCCTGCTTTTAAAGACTAGTTAAGACACATTATCTTGTTTGTTAAATCTGTGCAAAACCTGGAAGTGTAGTACAATTTGACATTAGCTAATTTTTTCTAACATCTTTTCGCGAATACAAAGCTGGTTTACTTTGCTCACAAGTTTTATCTTGGCTCATGTGACTCTTTGAAAATGACCACAGGCTGCCATGTATTGACCTACAGTATGTTTGTAACCCTGCATATGAGTATTTTACTTTGGTAACTTTATGCCAACCCTTGAAGAAGGCCTGAAGCTGTCAGGGTTTAAATGTAATGATCATTTATAAATCCATAATGGATTGTTATAAAAAAAAAATCATCAAGTGTCCCCAGGAAAAAGGCATGAAACTACTTTCCTTTCAACCTTTGACACTTTCCTTGTTTGTCATTGTACAGAATGTAAAAACTTTAAACCAACTCTCTTCACTGTTTCCTTTGAAATTTACAGGCTTTGAATGTGACCACAGTCCAAGGCCTCATGGGTAGTCAGGTCAGCGATCTCGAGTTGTTGCTAGAGACCCTGTGGTTGAGACCTGGGTGAACCGTCAGCTGCAGGTCGATCCTGTTGTGTTCCTCTGACCCTCAGATGAGGGTGCTAACCTCAAACTGTCCACGGACAATCATTCTAGATCATATGTTCTGAACCCAGAAGGCGTTGTATCCCTGTGGAAACAATGGAACTCTGCTTCTCTGCATTCTTTAGCAAATGGAGTTCATCATTACTGAATAATTTTAAGTCATTATTTTTGCCAGGGAGAATGAGCCAGAACAAATAGATTTCACTTTTTATCAAGAATATGTTGTAATTGTAGCAAATTCCCTTCGATGCCATTATGAAACATTTTGATGCATAATACTCAGACAAGTATTTTGTATTTATTGTGTTGTTTAAGCCCCTTAGGTGCAAAGGCCTTAAGTATTTAACCCTTGTGTTGTCCCTGCTTCCCCCGGCTGTTGGCCCCCTCACATAGCCCACCACATATTAGCACGCACACGTAGGGCAATAGACAAGTGAGCAGCCCTTGCAGATGTATTTGTTACACCCAGCACACTGTGTGAGTTTTACAGTCCTTTTTCCTGGGGCATATCTGACACCTCTTCCTCTTAAGGGGCTGCTGCTAGGGCTATGGAGGAGGCGGACACTCAGGTCGGCGTCGTCGTCGTGGTGGAAGCTCTCCGTGCGGGGGATCGCTCCCTTCCATCACGATGAACAGAGTCACGAGCCTTTCCCAGCTGCTGGGAACACCCTCCGCTGTTCCGCTTGCCTGGCATCCAGTCAGGGTTGATCTCTCCATATCATGAAGCGTTGTAGGAAGAGGCGTCGAGGATGTTGTGGAAGGCGACCAGGGGCCAGCGCGCGTGTCCTCACTGCAGCTGTACATTCTGATCACCTTGTCTAGGTTGTCCACGCCTCCTTTGTTGCGGTTGTAGTCAGGGCGATGATGACCCGGTTTCCCGTCTTAGGTCAAGCTGGCGTCGGCCTCCCGGTGCCGTGCTCAAGAGCACCACGTTCCCTTTTCTTTGGGATGCCAGGACACCAGGTGGTGGTACATTGAATCACGAACAGATAGAACACCTCTCTTCCATTGATCGCGAGCAACTGATCGGGAAAGCTTCGGGCATTCTTCGAACCGTGCGACCACAGTGATGCTTCCTCTCCAGGAGCTGCCGCGCGAGTTCGTAGGAGGTGAAGTAATGGTGTCGTAGCAGTGGCTTGATACGGCCGTGCAGTCCCTCCCATTACATCGAGCACTACCCGCAAACCCTGGTTCTGTTCTGGCGTCTGCTGCTCGGCTTTCCGGTGTACTTGCATCTTCCAAGCGTGGCTAGTTTTTGCATCGCAGGTCACCGACTTGGTCCGTGTTGCAGCTTACTGTAGGCATGTACTGTCGGAAGGACACCGGCATAGGGAGAAGAAGTGGAGGAGAAGAGATGAGAAGAAGATGAGCGTCTTCGTAAATCATTAATCCGTCTTAAATAAACCGTCTTCGTAAGTAAATCAAGTAAATCTTAAATCGTCTTCGTCTTAAATCGTCGTCGTCTTCGTCGTCTCGGTCTTCTTCTCGGTCTGCTTTTCTGTCTGCTTCTCGGTCTGCTTCTCCATCTGCTTCTCCGTCCGCTTCTCGGTTTTGCTCTTTCATGTCCTCTTCGGGTTCAGAGGATTGTTGCTGGGAGAATAGCTGTTGGAGAATCTGTTCTCTGGTGAAACGCGGCAATGACATCGTGACATGGTCAGGGAGAATGGCACACGGAGAATGGCACACCGGCTTCTCTGTGGGTGTAATATACCCCCGAGATTAGAATTGGAATTAGAATTGGAATCAGGTGTGGGTCTAAATGACCCCACAGAGCGACACAGCGCCCTCTCTGGGGGTCTAAATGACCCCCCAGGAGAATCGAGAATGACAATCCATTGGTCTCAATGACCCCAGGAGAATTGGATAATGACTATGACAATCCTTGGGTCACCCTAACCCTAACCCTGACCGGCCAGGGCTTGCAGATGATCACCACGCCACGTACGCATGCACACACACACACACATACACAGACACACACACACACTCTGGGTCAATCCAACCCAGGAACAACACAAGGGTTAATATACCGTAGCTTACAATAGCAAGTTACTTTTATGTAATTGCATTATGTGTGACATCTAAAATAATAATATGGAGGTAAGCGCTCTACTGTTGTTTTCCTCAAATAACTATTTGAACATGTAATTTTCTGCTGTGCTCTCTAAACATTATTAGGGCCCGAGCACCTCCGGTGGGAGGCCCTATTGTATTTCAAAGGATTTGTATTTCCCTTTTGGGGCTTTTTCAGGGCCTGAAAATTCCTGAAAATTCAAAAGTGTTGAAAATTTACGTATTCTGGAGTAATTTTAAATGGGCGTGGCAAAATGACTCATGGCGCCCAGGCCCAGGAGCAGCGTTCACATTGGCCGATCTTCACAAAAATGTCGATACACAGGTGTATCATGATGGCCGATCATCTCAACAAGATGGAGATACAAACAACCCAAAGATCGATTTTTCGTCACACGGTGTGACCGTAGGCGTGGCGTCAAAGTTTGATTACACGCCATCAAAAGCAAAATTTATTCTGTATCTCGGACATACATGGACCATGAATCCTTTGATGCTGAGCCGTCAACAAACAACTCCACTCCTGCAGTGACAGTGTCAGTGGTAATAGATCAAAGGAATCTTTGATGTCTCTCTCTCTGTCTCTCTTTCTCTCTCTCAGAATTGGGACATTTCCTCAAACCGTGTAAACATTGAGGTGTGGCGAAGGTTCATCCTTCGCCAAAGGAGACGATGTTGTCATAACTCCACTGTGCATTGTCCTATCACCACCAAACTTCTGTCTCATGATCAGAGTTCAAGCCTGAACAGCTCTATGTGTCAATATTTCCTCAGGGTCATAGCGCCACCTACTGATCAGTGTGAAAATGAAGTTGTTGTAACATGGTCCAATTGACACAAAATTGCTCACGCTACATCAGAGCCCCTACTTGAACAGATCTATTAGTCTGTATGTAATAATACTGATGGCGCCACCTACTAGCAACAGTATACATTTTGGCCATTTTCCACATTTTTACTTTGTGAGCTTGTCCCAGGGCTTTCATCAGATCAACTTCATATTGAATAGGGCCATGTGTCTTTTCATAACAAACAAAAAGTCTCTTGGATAGATATGCTAGACAGAGCAGGAAGCCCGCCATTTTGGCTTTAGTGGCCATTTGACCATTTTCAGACATTTTTACTTTGACATACTCCTTTTAGGGCTTTCATCAGATCAACTTCAAATTCGATTAGTGTCATCTCAACAAGATGGAGATATAAACTTTCAAATAATCACATTCATTTACCATTTATGATTTTTCTACGATACCTGAAATAATAGCTCGACAACTTCACACATTAGTATTAAAGACAGCATCACTCATCAAGTCAATCAATCAAAGTTTATTTGCATTGCTCAAAATTCTAAATGTGATTTCTCTCATGGGGTTTACAAATCTTTCTTAAGGACAAACATATTACATAATACCACTCACAGCACAAATTTGGTTGTAAACTTTCTGACACTCTCTCCATCTCAGCGTCCCACCAGATGAATCCTTCACTGTCCCCAGCTCCACCGCTTGTGGAATTCCCAGGGCCCTCCTTGCCCAATGTCAATTTTGCCACATTTGTAACAGATGTCCAGTTCTTCCCGTCCTCTTCCTCTCCATCATGACCATTCCCTTGCCCGCCGACTTGATTTTGAGTCGCGCCGCCAACTGTGCCATTTGCAGTTTCTCTGTCAATTGCGCCCACTCCTTCTCTTTTTCTTGTTGTTCAAGAGTTTTCATACGGATAGCATGTAATTCAACTGTCCCAAGATTTGCAGACTCCCAAGCAATGCAGCACTTGCACCATCTCACTGATCTCCATCTTCATCAGCAGTCTCTGCAGTTCAATGCTGAGTAGATTCAAACTGCTGGCAAAAGCTTTAAATTGCTCTGCTTTATTTTTCGCCCCTCAACACTTGTGTGAATGATTCTTCATATCAGTGAATGTCAATGGTCTGCAAATCTGCTGAGTTGTTTCATCTTCTGCAGCCACTTCCACCCTGTTGCCCAGGAGTTGCATTTAGGCCATGAATTGTCCTTTCCATTTTGCCGTGGAATATGGGCTGCCACATATGGAGTGGTGTATGCTGGAAGCCTTTCACATCCTCCGCTGCAACAAGGTCGGAGTCCTGGATAGAGGTTAGGGACGGCTGGAGCTGCTGCTGCGCCCTCTGCAGCCCAGTGGCAGCAGTGTCCGACTGGTCATCAGGCTGCACCACTGCTGGCTGTGGTTGTTCTCTTGGTGGAGCTGAGTCCAGATCAGGGGTGTAGTCGGAACACTGAGACTTGGAGATTAGTTCAGTCCCTGATATTCCACTTCAGTTAAACAACGATCATACACTCCCCAATCCGGCACATTGCAGTTTAGTTTTGAGTTGCTATAACTGATTTAAACTCAGACTTCCCATGCTCGGAAAAACCACAGTCCTCCTCTCTATTCTTAAACCTATTTTCTCAAATAGGACTTTGTCTCAGCAGTTAATGAACCCAACTCTTATTTTTTATCAACCATTTAAACTCTATTTAATGTAATTCTATTTCCATCTTTGAATCTAAATGTGGATGCTTGGGATGCTAGATACTGGCCAATAGAATGTAGAAACCTTAATGGTTTAGTGTGTAGAATGTACAGGCAGCATAATGTTCCCCATGTGTTCAGTGTGAACTACTGAGTTGGTACATATGCCTACTGATATTTCTGTGAAGAGCTTTCATTATTGTTCAGGTTTTAACTGCTTGGCTTGTGTGATGCTGCGCTAAATCAACTTGCAACACAATCAGAATCAGATTTAGTGTCACTTCTATAATATTCACTCAGCGTACACCAGGAATGATGAAGAAGAAAATGCCTTTCTCCACAGATCAGTCATACATAGTAAAAACTGACATTTGAAAAAGCAATAGAAAACAGGACTCAGGCGTCATTTGTATTGGAGTTGACAAAAGTGCTTTGTTAAATATATGCTTAATACAAACCATAAAACAAAATACATGAGATCCAACTTTGGTGTGACACAGATCAGACAGGCATTATACTTCTCCAAATGAAAAACATGTGAATTTTAGTCACAATTTATCTTAAGTCATTTGTTTTCAACTGCAGAACAAATCCCTGACAATGCACAAAGTATTATACAATGGACATGAAGGGTAACTGTTGCATAAGGAACTAAGTGAAGCAGTTTATTAGGTACACCAAGCTAAAAACTAATACAATCCAACACCAACAGCCCTAAAACATGTCCACCACCTTCATGAAATGTGCAATATTTATATAATATATGGCATTTTGTATGGGACTGCATTAGTTCCACTCTCAGTGTACCTAGGCATTGGTTACATTAAATTAGGCATTGCTGTATTTCAAATAAATACATTTCAAGGTACAACTGGAATTGAAGATCTCTCACCTAAGATGGAGCACGAAAATAAGGGCATCAAAATTCTATGATTATATTTATATACATTTCCAAAGTTGGAGGGCCTTAAAACTTGTTGAAGGACTTTGATCATGTGATCCCAGAAGATAACTGTAAAAAAACTTCTTTGTGTCATGGTATTTGTCATAGATTAAACAGAGTATTTTGGACTGATTACCGCCATCTACTGAGTTGGTACACCGTTCCTAGAGGTACTGCAATACAAGGTCGAGTCAAGTGGATTCAGATTCAAGATTCAAGAGTTTATTGTCAAATACAACAATTACATTAAGCAGTCGCTGGCAATGAAATGCTTAGTTCACAGGCTCTCTTATAGCAATGCTCGAATATTACAAGCAAAGAAATATTGAATAAAATAATAGAAAATAGAATATCAAAAATAAGAAATAAAATACATGTATCTAAATATATATATTCACCTAAAAGAAAAAAAAACAATAGTGCAATTATGTGCAATAGTGCAAATATGCTAAGGTGCTGGTTTAGTGGGTGTTGCAGATTGGAGGAGTTTAAAAAGTGTATAGCCTGGGGATGAAACTGTCTCTGAGCCTGGTGGTGCGGGCCGGATGCTGCGGTACCGTCGGCCCAGGCGGCAGCAGAACAAAGCAGTTATAGTTTCCTTTGATCTATTAGTCACATCATAGTCCTTTAACC
>NC_061492.1:23882010-23944510 GCF_022539355.2 Hippoglossus stenolepis
CTTGAGGGTATTCTATGAAAATTCTATGATTATATTTATATACATTTCCAAAGTTGGAGGACCTTAAAATATGTTGGAAAGGGACTTTGATCATGTGATCCCAGAAGATAACTGTAAAAAACTTCTTTGAGTCATGGTATGGTCATAGATTAAACAGAGTATTTTGGACCCTGATTACCGCCATCTACTGAGTTGGTGCACGTTCCTAAGAAGGTACTGCAATACAAGGTCGATCAAATGGATTCAAGATTCAAGATTCAGAGTTTATAGTCAAATGCACAACAATTACATTAAGCAGTCACTGGCAATGAAATATAACAGGTAGGTCACAGGCTCTCTTATAGCAATGCTCCGAATATTACAAGCAAAAAAATATTGAATAAAATAATATAAAATAGAATATCAAAATTTAAAATAGAAAATAAAATATATATATCTAAATATATATACACCTAAAAGAAAAAAACAATAGTTTAATTGTAATAGTGCAAATATGCTAAGGTGCTGGTTTAGTGGAGTTATTGCAGATTGGAGTAGTTTAAAGTCTCTGCTATTTTCAGAGGATAGAAACTGTCTCTGAGCCTGGTAGGTGCGGGCCGGATGCTGGTACCAGCAAAGCCCAGGCGAAGCAGCAGGCAAAACAGTTATGGCTGGGAGGGTGATGAGAGTCTGTATTAATCCTGTGGCCTTCTTCCCTGCACCGCTGGGTGAGTCCTCCATGGATGGTAGCTCCGTCCCTGGTGATGTGTTGAGCGAACACCACCCTCTATGTAAAGCTACGGTTCAGGCGGTGCAGCTGCCACTTCAGACGGTGATGCAGCCAATCAGGATACTCTCTATGGTGCACCTGTAGAAATTGCAGAGAATCCTGGCATCCATGTTGAGCCTCCGCAGCCTGCGGAAGAAGAGCCGCTGTCTGGCGTCTTCCTGATGGAGTCTGTGTGGTGGGTCAGGTCAGGTCATCAATGATGCTGGACCCCAGGGCCTAGGCTGCTATTTCGCTCCGTGGTCGGTAAAGCGCAAAGCGTGTACGATGTATTGTCTGAGAGGCTCCCAGAAATGGATGCCAATAGTTCAATGAATGATTACCTTTTGTCTGCCTACCAACTAACTATGTTACAGTCAAAGTTGAGGGAGTGTGGCTTATTGTTACATCAGAGTTTCCTTTGATCTATTAGTCATCATAGTCCTTTAGCCCCCCTTTCTTTAATTCCCTTTAACCCCCCTTTGCTTCAATTCCTTCCTTTGCTTCAAATCATTTAACCCCTTTGCTTCAATTCCTTTAAACTCTTTGCTTCAATTCCTTTAAACTCCTTGCTTCAATTCCTTTAAACTCCCTTGCTTCTTTTTCCCTTCCTATTATTTAAAAAGAGGCTCTTTTATCTCAGAAAATTAACTAGTGAAAGTCAGTCTGCACTAACCAATGAATTGTTAGAACAAAGAAGATAAGAGATTTTCATAAGAATTTTGGAAAGCACATCTTGAACGAAAATAACACATTTAGAGCAAACAACAGTCGCAATGGAGATCACTCAGAGAGTGAAACAAATGGATATAAAGTGAGACTGTCGCCCGTACTTGAGTCCTTTTTCACGAAGATCAGTGCAGAGCAGTGGGAGCTGTTGAAGTCATGCAAACGGATGAAACTACAACATTTATGTTGGCAGATCTTCTGCTGAAGTTAATGACGACCGTTTCGATACCATTGCAAGCGATGTCCCACTGCACCCATGTCACAGGGAAGAAGTTCGGTCCATTCTGGGCGACACTCTCAGCGACGATCTTTCACCAGGCACAACAAAGTCTACGAGTTTGGATAAGCTCACAGACTTGGTTATGGGGAAGTAATAGACTGTCAACTCCACCTTGTCTACCAAGCTCCACCTGTGTGAGCTCTACAGGAAGCCTATACCAACGCCTCATTAACCTGCTAAAGTCAGAAGATGATCTGTATATAAAGAGCGTTAAAGGAGATGCAAAAATCCAACTCTGCTCGGTGTCAATCGCGCCCAGGCGAAGTCGAACCATTTCCTCAGAGGAACAGGGCCTTCATATGATCCCATTCGGATGTGTAGGACCTCTTCAAGCTCCCCCTCTTCAGGAGTCAGCTACAAGTCAGGTAGTTCCTCAGAGGGAGGTTCAACAACAAGCAGTATGGACAGTGGGGAAGATGCTTGTCCAGAAGCAATCAACAATAGGTTGTGGCTTGCTCAAGACTTCTTTGATGAGTTCCATGACAGCCTCTTTCTCAATTCATCGTTTTCTCCCAGAGATTGATAAGGCATTAGATGAAATTATTGAGTCAATCAATATAAGAAGCAAAAATGGAAAGGAATCTCACAGCAAACCTCTCAATCAGTGAAGGAATGAGGCCCGATCAATAGTCTTTTCATAAAGACTTTTGCCACATGAGGACGCTTCAAATACTGACAGGGGGTGAAAAATTCAAGGAGGAGACCAAAAAGTCAATAGGAGGCTGATACCACAGTCATTGATGGCTAATATTAGCTGTGCTTCTGGAGAGGAGAAGCCGGGAGGTGAAATGAAAGTTCTGCATTCCCAACACTGAAAAAGCCTCCATCTGGTTGCCCATATTCCTGAGACAGCTTTCAGATCTCATCTATGCGTACATCGCACTGGAAGGAATTCAGACATTGATTCAGGTGCAGCGAAAAAGGTGGCTGTTCCTAAGGCACACAAGGGGCATATGCAGAAATTCAGACCAGGGTGTTTTGTTTTCTGTCCTTGATAAGCTGGTGGCTGAACAACCAAGTTAACCGCCACAAAGGGTGTCAGAGGCTTTCATGGCCATCGACTCACTGGAAACAAACAAGCAGTCATCCTCATTAGAGGTCAACAGCATTGAGGAGAAAGGATCGAAGCAGACTTCATCATCAGAGGTCAGTAGCAGTGAGAATACAAGATCGAAGCGGTCAACACCAGCAGTGTTCAGCAGCATTGAGGAGAAAAGATCGAAGCAGACTTCATCATCAGAGGTCAGCAGCGGAGGGAAGAAAAGACCGAAGAAGTCAACACCAGCAGTGTTCAGCAGCATTGAGGGGAAAAGATCGAAGCAGACTTCATCATCAGAGGTCAGCAGCAGTGAGAATAAAAGATTCGAAACCCAGTCAACACCAGCAGTGGTCAACAGCATTGAGGGGAAAGATGAAGCAGTCAACATCATCAGTGGTCAGCAGCGGAGGGAAGAAAAGATCTAAGCAGTCATCATCATCAGAGGTCAGCAGCGGAGGGAAGAACAGATCTAAGCAGTCATCATCATCAGAGTCCAACAGCATTGAGGAGAAAACATCGAAGCAGTCAACACCAGCAGTGGTCAGCAGCATTGAGGAGAAAAGATCGATGCAGTCATCATCATCAGAGGTCAGCAAAGATCAGGAGAACTCAGCATCATCAGACAGGAACTCCAGGGAGGAGATTGCAAAGATGCTGGCAGTAGACAGATATAAAATGTATGTCAGTGTTCTCTTGGACCAGCTCATATCACCAAATCTATTATAAGGCAAAGGTGACCAGGATGATCTCCGACATAACAGACACAAGTCATCATCTGCTGGAGAATATGAGCAGAGGTCAAAGACATTGACTCAACTTTCATCCCAAAACAATCCTTGTGAGGTCATTTTCAGGAGTTGTGTAAGAGAAGTGGCCTTGTCCAGAGATGCTAATGGTTTCCTTTCTTTTAAGTCCAGAACTTGAGATATCAATTTGCTCCTCTTTGAAAGAAGACACCTGTGCAAAAAGCCACAGCCTTCTCCTCTTTCAGAGCAAGGTTCTCTTCCTTCTTCTGGAGATAAAGGTGGATGATGTTATTCCGATAGCTTCACTTTCAAATTTAAATATTTTCTGAACAGTACTTGATTGCACCAACACAGTAGACGCACCTAAAAGTTATTTATCATGCTGTGACATTTACTGTATTGGTACAACCCTAAGCTATTTAACCTTCATTGTTTGACTGATGAGGTTTTTGATTTTCTTTTCTCTCTCTAATCACCTGTTCTACGAAATGAAGGGCAAAGCATTTCTTTTATTATCAATATTCTTGATTATAATTACCTTTACTAAGTCTAAAGTTTTGTGATGGGTTTTCTCAGGTGCTCTGGTATCCCCACATTTATAATGAATAAAATGTATGAAATGGGAATTATTTGCTCTCTTGTTGTGGCTTTCCTCCAGGTGCTCGGTTCCTCCCATATTTAAAACAGTTATTAAAAAGATTCAAAATCGAATAATTTGTTCTCAGGATTTATTTCCACTGAGACTAAAGTTTTGCTGTTTTACAAGCTGAAAATTCACTGTTTCACAGGTGCAAGTTTAGTTTCTTCCTTTAATTCATCAGCCATCAGCACCTTCCACCTGAACTTAGCTCCAACAAGCTGTATAAGGCCAGGTAGAGTGACCTCATTATGGCTGGTGATCAAATAGCGATAGTAAGCATCTAACTGTCAGATATTTTCAGAATAAGACAGTTGCTGACTATCACCGTAAATCGATACAGTGTTACTTGATTGTGTTTGTCTTAATTTGGAAAGGAAATTTGAGATCTCAACTAATTCAATTTTGGGGTTAAATTTCTGGAAGATGGAAATATTACAACTGCAACATATTTTTTTATATCTCACTTATGTAAAAGCAACAAGAGTTACTTATGATTTAATATATATAGGATAAGATGTAGAATATCCTTGTCGTCTGAAGGTCTTCTGCACAAATTACAAACAAAACATTAGATCTTAGCAGGTGTTAGGGGCCACCAGCGGATGAGGACATAACTTCCAGTTGTGCACCTTAGCGTCATCAAGTGTTTTGACCTTCTGATCAATGATACAGGCCGAACTTGAGGGTATTCTATGAAAATTCTATGATTATATTTATATACATTTCCAAAGTTGGAGGACCTTAAAATATGTTGGGAAAGGGACTTTGATCATGTGATCCCAGAAGATAACTGTAAAAAAACTTCTTTGAGTCATGAAACATGGTCATGATTAAACAGAGTATTTTGGACTGATTACGCCATCTACTGAGTTGGTGCCGTTCTAGAGGTACTGCAATACAGAGTCGATCCAAATGGATTCAAGATTCAAAGTTAAGAGTTTATAGTCAAATGCACAACAATTACATTAAAGCAGTGGCTAGCGTGAAATGATGGGTCACAGGCTCTCTTATAGCAATGCTCCGAATATTACAAGCAAAAAAATATTAGATAAAATAATATAAAATAGAATATCAAAAATTTAAAATAGAAAAATAAAATATATATATACTAAATATATATACACCTAAAGAAAAAAACAATAGTGCAATTATGTGCAATAGTGCCAAATATGCTAAGGTGCTGGTTTAGTGGAGTTATTGCAGATTGGAGGAGTTTAAAGTCTTATGGCCTGGGGGATGAAACTGTCTCTAGGCCTGGTGGTGCAGGCGGATGCTGCGGTACCGTCGGCCCAGACGGCAGCAGAGCAAAACAGTTTATGGCTGGGGTATTGAGGTCTGTGATAATCCTGTTGGCCTTCTTCCTACACACCGCTGGGTGTAGGAGTCCTCATGGATGGTAGCTCCGTCCTGGTGATGTGTTGGGCAGACTTCACACCCTCTGTAAAAGCCTTACGGTTCAGGGCGGTGCAGCTGCCATACCAAGCAGTGATGCAGCCAGATCCAGGATACTCTCTCATGAGTGCACCTGCCCAAGGTACAGAAGTCTGGCATCCATGTTGAGGCCTCACGGCCTACGGAGGAAGAGAGGCTCCGCTGTCTGGCCGTCTTCCTGATGGAGTCTGTGTGGTGGGTCCAGGTCAAGTTCATCAGTGATCATTGGACCCCAAAGGAACCTGAAGCTGCTGACTCGCTCCACCGTAGTCGGTAAAGCGCAAGCGTGTACGTGTATTGTCTGAGAAACAAAATGGATATAATAGTTCAATGAATGATTACCTTTTTTGTCTGCCTGCCAACTAACTATATTTACAGTCAAAGTTGAGGGGTGTGGATTATTTTTACATGGAAGTTTCCTTTGATCTATTAATTCACATCATAGTCCTTTAACCCCCTTTGCTTCAATTCCTTTAACCCCTTTGCTTCAATTCCTTCCAACCCCCTTTGCTTCAAATCATTTAACCCCCTTTGCTTCAGTTCTTTCAAACTCCTTTGCTTCAATTCCTTTAAACATGCTGATTCTTCAAACTCCCTTGCTTCTTTTCCTTCCTGTTATTTGAGGCTCTTTATCTCAGAAAATTAACTAGTGAAGAGTCAGTCTGCACTAACCAGCGAATTGGTAGAACAAAGAAGATAAAGTTTTCATGAGAATTTGGAAAACACATCTTGAACAGCGAAAATAACACATTGAAACAAACAACAGTCGCAATGGAATCACTCAGAAGTGAAACAAATGGATATAAAGAGTAGAGACTGTCCGCCCGTACTTGAGTCCTTTTCACGAAGATCAGTACAGAGCAGTGGGAGCTGTTGAAGTCATGCAAACCGGATGAAGCTACAGCATTTTATGTTGGCGAATCTTCTGCTGAAGTTAATGGCGACGTTTCAAATGCCATTGCAAAGCGATGTCCCCCTTGCACCCATGTCTGGGGAAGAAGTTCGGTCCATTCCTGGTGACACTCTCATGACAGTCTTTTCACCAGAGCACAACGAAGTCTACGAGGTTTTGCAGGATGGCTCAAGACTTGGTTGTAGAAATGACAGACTGTCAACTCCTTGTCTGCAAGCTCCACCTGTGTGAGGCTCTAAGGAAGCCTATACCAACCCGCCTCATTAACCCTGCTAAAATTCCAGAAGATGATCTGTTATGCCTGAGACGTTAAAGGAAGATGCAAAATCCAACTCTTGCTCGGTGTCAATCGCGCAGGCGAAGTCAGACCCATTTCCTCAGAGGAACAGGACGCTTCACATGTAGTCCCATTCGGATGTGTGGGACCTCTTCAAGCTCCCCCTCTTCAGGAGTCAGCTACAAGTCAAGGTAGTTCCTCAGAGGAGGTTCAACAACAAGCAGTATGGACAGTGGGAAGATGCTTGTCCAGAGCAATCAACAATAGTTTGACTGACATCACAGACTTCTTTGATGAGTTTCATGACAGCCTCTTTCTCAATTCATCGTTTTCTCAGAGATTGATAAGGCATTAGATGATTATTGAGTCAATCAATAAGGAAGCAAAAATGGAAAGGGAATCTCACAGCCAAACCTCTCAATCAGTGAAGGAATGAGGAATGATCAATAGTCTTTTCATACAGACTTTTGCCACAGCAAGACCCTTCAAATACTGACAGGGGTTGCGAAAAATTCAAGGAGGAGACCAAAGTCAATAAGGAGGCTGTGATACAGTCATTGATGGCTAATATTGACGCTGTGCTTCCTGGAGAGGAGAAGCCGGGAGTGGAAATGAAGTTCTGCATTCCCAGCACTGAAAAAGCCTCCATCTGAAAAGGTTCTTGTATTCACAAGACAGCTTTCCAGTCATCTATCATTACATCGCACCTGGAAGGAATTCAGACATTAGTTCCGGTGCAGCGAAAAGGTGGCTGTTCCTATGGCACACAGGCATATATGCAGAAATTCAATTAGGTGTTTTGTTTCTGTCCTTGATAAGCTGGTGGCTGAACAGCCCAAGTTAACCGCCACACAAAAAGGGTGTCAGGAAAAGGCTTTCGCGGCCATCGACTCACTGGAAACAAACAAACAGTCATCCTCATTGGGAGTCAACAGCATTGAGGAGAAAGGATCGAAGCAGACTTCATCATCAGAGGTCAGTAGCAGTGAGAATACAAGATCAGGCAGTCCCAGCTTCCAGCAGTGTTCAGCATTGAGGAGAAAGATCGAAGCAGACTTCATCATCAGAGGTCAACAGCGGAGGAAAAAGGCCGAAGAAGTCAACACCAGCAGTGTTCAGCAGCATTGGGGGAAAAAGATCGGAAACAGAGGCTTCATCATCAGAGGTCAGCAGCAGTGAGAATAAGATTGAAGCAGTCAACACCAGCAGTGGTCAGCAGCATTGAGGAAAAGATCGAAGCAGTCATCATCATCAGAGTCAGCAGTGAGAATAAGATTGAAGCAGTCAACATCATCAGTGGTCAGCAGCGGAGGGAAGAAAAGATCTAAGCAGTCATCATCATCAGAGAGTCAGCACGGAGGAAGAACAGATCTAAGCAGTCATCATCATCCCAGAGTCCAACAGCATTGAGGAGAAAACATGAAGCAGTCAACACCAGCGGTGGTCAGCGGCAGCTGGGAGGAAAGATCCCAGTGCAGTCATCATCATCAGGAGTCAGCAAAGAGATCAGGAGAACTCAGCATCATCAGACAGAACTCCAGGAGGAGATTCAAAGATGCTGGCAGTAGACAGATATAAAATGTATGTCAGTGTTCTCTTGGACCAGCTCCTTATGCAAATCTATTATAGAGCCAAAGGTGACCAGGACTGATGTAAGGCATAACAGAACACAAGTCATCATCTGCTGGAGAGAATATGGGGCGAGGTCAAAGACATTGACTCAACTTTCATCCCAAATAATGCGCCAGGTGAGGTCATTTCTAAAAGGAGTTGTGTAAGTAGCCCCTTGTCCAGAGATGCTAATGGTTTCCTTTCTTTTAAGAGATCCAGGAACTTGAGATAGCAATTTGCTCCTCTTTGAAAGACACCTGTGCAAAAAGCCTGGCTTCTTCTCCTCTTTCAGAGCAAAGGTTCTCTTCCTTCTTCTGGAGATAAAGGTGGATGATGTTATTCCGATAGCTTCACTTTTTCAAATTTAAATATTTTCTGAACAGTAACGGTGCACCAACACAGTAAGCGCACCTAAAAGTTATTTATCATGCTGTGACATTACTGTGTCTGGTACAACCCTAAGCTACCTAACCTTCATTGTTTGACTGATAAGAGGTTTTGATTTTTCTTTTCTCTCTCCTAATCACCTGTTCTACGAAATGAAGGGGCAAAGCATTTTCTTTTATTATCAATATTCGATTATAATTACCTTTTACTAAGTCTAAAGTTTTGCTTGATGGGTTTCTCCAGGTGCTCTGGTATCCCATTCCATAATGAATAAAATGTATGAAATGGAATTATTTGCTCTCTTGTTGTGGCTTTCCTCCAGGTGCTCCGGTTCCCTCCATATTTAAAACAGTTATTAAAAGAATTCAAAATCGAATAATTTGTTCTCGGTTATTCCACTGAGACTAAAGTTTGCTGTTTTACAAGCTGAAAATTCACTGTTTCACAGGTGCAAGTTTAGTTCTTTTCAAATTCATCAGCCATCAGCACCTTCACCTGAACTTAGCTCCAACAAGCTGTATAAGGCAGAGTAAGTGACCTCATTATGGCTGGTGATCAAATCGCGATAGTAAGCATCTAACTGTCAGATATTTCAGAATAAGACAGTTGCTGCTGACTATCACCGTAAATCGATACAGTGTTGTAAGTTGTGTTTGTCTTAATTTTGGAAAGTGAGATCTCAACTAATTCAATTTTGGAGTTAAATTTCTGCAGGAAGATGGAAATATTACAACTGCAACATGTTTTATATCTCACTTGTAAAAAGCAAGTTTTATATGATTTAATATATAGGATAAGATGTAGAATATCCGCGTAAATCTGAGGTCTTCTGCACAAATTACCACAAACAAAACATTAGATCTTAGCAGGTGTTAGGGGCCACCAGCGGATGTTAGGGACATAACTGATTGTGCACCTTAGCGTCATCAAGTGTTTGACCTTCTGATCAATGATACAGGCGAACTTGAGGAGTATTTATGAAAATTCTATGATTATATTTATACATTTCCAAAAGTTGGAGGGGACCTTAAAATATGTTGGGAAAGGGACTTTGATCATGTGATCCCAGAGATAACTGTAAAAACTGCTTTGAGTCATGGTATGGTCATGAATTAAACAGAGTATTTTGGACTGATTACCGCCATCTACTGAGTTGGTGCACCGTTCCTAGAATTGCTGCAATGCAAGGTCGATCCAAATGGATTCAAGATTCAAGATTCAAGAGTTTATAGTCAAATGCTGTAATTACATTAAGCGATGTGGCAATAGAAATGAGTGGGTCACAGGCTCTCTTAAAGCAATGCTCCGAATATTACAAGCAAAATATTGAATAAAATAATATAAAATGAGAATATCAAAAATTTAAAATAGAAAATAAAATATATATATCTAAATATATATACACCTAAAGAAAAAAACAATAGTGCAATTATATTGCAATAGTGCAAATATGCTAAGGTGCTGGTTTTTAGTGGAGTTATTGGAGATTGGAGGGAGTTTAAAGTCTCTTATGGCCTGGGGATGGAAACTGTCTCTGAGCCTGGTAGTGGAGCCCCGGATGCTCACGGTACCCCGTCGGCCAGGCTGGCAGCAGGCAAAACAGTTTATAGCTGGGGTGATAGGGGGTCTGTGATAATCCTGTTGGCCTTCTTCCTACACCGCTGGGTGTGGGGAGTCCTCCATAGTGGTAGCTCCGTCCTGGTGATGTGTTGAGCAGACTTCACCACCCTCTGTAAACCTTACGGTTCAGGCGAGTTACAGCTGCCATACCAGGGCGGTGATGCAGCCAGTCAGGATACTCTCTATGGTGCACCTGTAGAGTGCAGAATCCTGGCATCCATGTTGAGCTCGCAGCCTGCGGAAGAGAGCCGCTGTCTGGCCGTCTTCCTGGTGAGTCTGTGGTGGGTCCAGGTCAGGTCATCAGTGTGGACCCCAAGGACCTGAAGCTGCTGACTCGCTCCGTGGTCGGTAAGCGCAAGCGTGTACGTGTATTGTCTGAGAAACAAAATGGATATATTAGTTCAATGAATGATTACCTTTTTGTCTGCCTACCAACTAACTATGTTACAGTCAAGTTGGGGGGTGTGGCTTATTGTTACATCAGAGTTTCCTTTGATCTATTAGTCACATCATAGTCCTTTAACCCCTTTGCTTCAATTCCTTTATTGTACTGCTTCAATTCTTTAACCCCCTTTGCTTCAAATCATTTAACCCCTTTCTTCAATTCCTTTAAACTCCTTGCTTCAATTCCTTTAAACTCCCTTGCCCCAATTCACTTTAAACTCCCTTGCTTCTTTCCTTCCTATTATTTAAAGAGGCTCTTTATCTCAGAAAATTAACTAGTGAAGAGTCAGTCTGCACTAACCAGCGGGTGGTAGAACAAAAGAAGATAAGAGATTTTCATGAGAATTTGGAAGGCATCTTGAACAATAGCACATTGAAACAAACAACGAGCATGATAGATCCACTCAGAGAGTGAAACAAATGGATATAAAGGTAGAGACTGTCATACGTACTTGAGTCCTTTTTACGAAGATCAGGTGGAGGCAATTAGGAGCGCAGAAATCATGCAAGCCGGATGAAAGCATTCCAACATTTATGTTGGCAGATCTTCTGCTATGAAGTTAATGGCCCGACCGTTTCAAATGCCATTGCAAAGCGATGTCCCCTTGCACCATGTCTGAGGAAGAAGTTCGGTCCATTCTGGGCGACACTCTCAGCGACAGTCTTTCACCAGGCACAACCAAGGGAGTCTGAGAGTTTGGATAAGCTCACAGACTTGGTTGTAAGAGGTGGCAGACTGTCCAACTCCACCATGTCTGCAAGCTCCACCTGTGTGAGCTCTGAGAAGCCTGCCACCAACCCGCCTCATTAACCCTGCTAAAGTCCAGAAGATGATCTGGCCATGCCTGCGAGGCGTTAAAGGAAGATGCAAAAATCCAACTCTTGCTCAGTGTCAATCGCGCCCGGCGAAGTCGGAGCCATTTCCTCAGAGGAACAGGACGCTTCCTTGTAGTCCCGACCGGATGTGTAGGACCTCTTCAAGCTCCCCCTCTTCAGAGTCAGCTACAAGTCAGGTAGTTCCTCAGAGGAGGTTCAACAACAAGCAGTATGGACAGTAGGAGATGCTTGTCAGGAAGCCAATCAACAATAGTTTGACTGACATCACAGACTTCTTTGATGAGTTCCATGACAGCCTCTTTCTCAATTCATCGTTTTCTCAGAGATTGTTAGGCATTAGATGGGGTATTGAGTCAATCAATAAGGGAAAGCAAAAGTGGAAGAGTCTCCACAGCCAAACCTCTCAATCAGTGAAGGAATAGGGACGATCAATAGTCTTTTCATAAAGACTTTTGCCACAACAGGGGCCTTCAAATACTGACAGGGGTTGAAAAATTCAAGGAGGAGACCAAAGTCAATAGGAAGCTGTGATACAGTCATTGATATGGCTAATATTGACTGTGCTTCTGGAGAAGGAGAAGCCGGGAGGTGAAATGAAAGTTCTGCATTTAACTTGCTGAAAAGCCTCCATCTGAAAAGGTTCTTGTATTCACAGAACAGCTTTCCAGATCTCATCTATCATTACATCGCACCTGGAAGGAATTCAGACATGGATTCAGGTGCAGCGAAAAGGTGGCTGTTCCTATGGCACACAGGGGCATATATGCAGAAATTCAGACCAGGGTGTTTTGTTTTCTGTCCTTGATAAGCTGGTGGCTGAACAACCAAGTTAACCGCCACACAAAAAGGGTGTCAGAGGCTTTCATGGCCATCGACTCACTGAAACAAACAAGCAGTCATCCTCATTAGGAGTCCCAGCAGCATTGAGGAGAAGGATCGAAGCAGACTTCATCATCAGAGGTCAGTAGCAGTGAGAATACAAGATCGAAGCGGTCAACACCAGCAGTGTTCAGCAGCATTGAGGAGAAAAGATCGAAGCAGACTTCATCATCAGAGGTCAGCAGCGGAGGGAAGAAAAGGGCAGGGAAGAAGTCAACACCAGCAGTGTTCAGCAGCATTGAGGGAAAGATCGAAGCAGACTTCATCATCAGAGGTCAGCAGCAGTGAGAATAAAAGATTGAAGCAGTCAACACCAGCAGTGGTCAGCAGCATTGAGGGGAAAAGATCGAAGCAGTCATCATCATCAGAGGTCAGCAGCAGTGAGAATAAAAGATTGAAGCAGTCAACATCATCAGTGGTCAGCAGCGGAGGGAAGAAAAGATCTAAGCAGTCATCATCATCAGAGGTCAGCACCGGAGGGAAGAACAGATCTAAGCAGTCATCATCATCAGAGTCCAACAGCATTGAGGAGAAAACATCGAAGCAGTCAACACCAGCAGTGGTCAGCAGCATTGAGGAGAAAAGATCGATGCAGTCATCATCATCAGAGGTCAGCAAAGATCAGGAGAACTCAGCATCATCAGACAGAACTCCAGGGAGGAGATTGCAAGATGCTGGCAGTAGACGAATATAAGGTAACTGTGTCAGTGTTCTCTTGGACCAGCTCTATATACCAAATCTATTATAAGGCAAAGAGGTATTAAGGTTTGATGTGAGCCTATGAATACAAGTCATCACATCTGCTGGAGAGAATATGGGCCGAGGTCAAGACATTGACTCAACTTTCATCCCAAAACAATCCTTGATGAGTCATTTTCAAGAGTTGTGTAAGTAGCCTTGTCCAGAGATGCTAATGGCTGCTGCTTTTAAGAGATCCAGAACTTGAGATAGCAATTTGCTCCTCTTTGAAAAAGAACACCTGCTAAAGCCTGGCTTCTTCTCTCTTTCAAATAGAGTTATCTTCCTTCTTCTGGAGATGGTGGATGATGTTATTCCGATAGCTTCACTTTCAAATTTAAATATTTTCTGAACAGTAGCAGTGCTGCTTTGGTAGGCGCACCTAAAAGTTATTTATCATGCTGTGACATTACTGTATTGGTACAACCTAAGCCTAACCTAACCTTCATTGTTTATTTGGTAGGGTTTTGATTTTCTTTTCTCTCTGGCATCCACCTGTTCTACAGAAATGAAGGGGCAAAGCATTTTCTTTTATTATCAATATTCTTCGATTATAATTACCTTTTACTAAGTCTAAAAGTTTTATGATGGAGTTTCCAGGTGCTCTGAAAAGGTATCCCCACATTTATAATGAATAAAATGTATGAAATGGAATTATTTGCTCTCTTGTTTGGCTTTCCTCCAGTGCTCCGGTTCCCTCCCATATTTAAAACAGTTATTAAAAGATTCAAATCGAATAATTTATTCTCAGGATTTATTCCACTGAGACTAAAGTTTGCTGTTTTACAAGCTGAAAATTCACTGTTCACAGGTGCAAGTTTAGTTTCTTCCTTTAATTCATCCTTCATCAGCACCTTCACCTGAACTTAGCCAACAAGCTGTAGGCAGAGTAGAGTGACCTCATTATGGCTGGTGATCAAATAACGATAGTAAACATCTAACTGTCAGATATTTCAGAATAAGACAGTTGCTGCTGACTATCACCGTAATCGTCACAGTATTACTTGATTGTGTTTGTCTTAATTTTGAAGGAAATTTGAGATCTCAACTAATTCAATTTTGGAGTTAAATTTCTGCAGGAAAGATGGGAAATATTACAACTGCAACATGTTTTTATATCTCACTTATGTAAGCATAGAGTTTATATGATTTAATATAGGATGAATGTGAAATACTTATCGTCTGAAGGTCTTTGCACAAATTACCACAAGGCAGAGCAGTAGATCTTAGCAGGTGTTAGGGCCACCGGATGTTTAGGACATAACTGGTTGGCACATAAGTCATCAAGTGTTTTGACCTTCTGATCAATGATACAGGCCGAACTTGAGGTGTTCTATGAAAATTCTATGATTATATTTATATACATTTCCAAAGTTGGAGGACCTTAAAATATGTTGAGAAGGGACTTTGATCATGTGATCCCAGAAGATAACTGTAAAAAAACTTCTTTGGAGTCATGGTATGGTGCCAGATTAAACAGAGTATTTTGGACCCCAGTTACGCCATCTACTGAGTTGGAGTGCACCGTTCCTAGAGGTACTGCAATACAGGAGTCGATCCAAATGGATTCAAGATTCAAGATTCAAGAGTTTATAGTCAAATGCACAACAATTACATTAAGCAGTCGCTGGCAATGAAATGAGTGAGTCACAGGCTCTCTTAAGCAATGCTCGAATATTACAAGCAAAATATTGAATAAAATAATATAAAAATAGAATATTAAAAATTTAAAATAGAAAATAAAATATATATATCTAAATATATATACACCTAAGAAAAAAACAATAGTGCAATTATGTGCAATAGTGCAAATATGCTAAGGTGCTGGTTTAGTGGAGTTGTGGAGATTGGAGGAGTTTAAAAAGTCTTATGGCCTGAGGATGCGAAACTGTCTCTGAGCTGGTGAGTGTGAGCCAGGATGCTGCGGTACCGTCGGCCCAGGCGGCAGCAGGCAAAACAGTTTATGGCTGGGGTGATAGGGGTCTGTGATAATCCTGTTGGCCTTCCTACACGCTGGGTGGGAGTCCTCCATGGATGGTAGCTCCGTCCTGGTGATGTGTTGACAGACTTCACTGCCACCCTCTGTAAAGCCTTACGGTTCAGGCGGTGCAGCTGCCGCCAAGGCGGTGATGCAGCCAAGTCAGGATACTCTCTATGGTGCACCTGTAGAAATTGCAGAGAATCCTGGCATCCATGTTGAGCCTCCGCAGCCTGCGGGGCAGGAAGAGGCCGCTGTCTGGCCGTCTTCCTGATGGAGTCTGTGCTGGTGGTCAGGAGATGAGGTCATCAATGATGTGTGGACCCCAAGGAACCTGAAGCTGCTATTCCTCCACCGTGGTGATGGCGCAAAAGCGTGTACGTGTATTGTCTGAGAAACAAAATGGATATAATAGTTCAATGAATGATTACCTTTTTGTCTGCCTACCAACTAACTATGTTACAGTCAAAGTTGAGGGGTGTGGCTTATTGTTACATCAGAGTTTCCTTTGATCTATTAGTCACATCATAGTCCTTTAACCCCCTTTGCTTCAATTCCTTTAACCCCCTTTGCTTCAATTCCTTTAACCCCCTTTGCTTCAAATCATTTAACCCCCTTTGCTTCAATTCCTTTAAACTCCTTTGCTTCAATTCCTTTAAACTCCCTTGCTTCAATTCCTTTAAACTCCCTTGCTTCTTTTTCCCTTCCTATTATTTAAAGAGGCTCTTTATCTCAGAAAATTAACTAGTGAAGAGTCAGTCTGCACTAACCAGCGGGTAAGGGATGCAAAGAAGATAAGAGATTTTCATGAGAATTTGGAAAGCACATCTTGAACAACCCGAAAATAACACATTAGAGCAAACAACAGTCGCAATGGAGATCACTCAGAGAGTGAAACAAATGGATATAAAGGTAGAGACTGTTATCGCCCGTCACTTGAGTCCTTTTCACGAAGATCAGTGCAGAGCAGTGGGAGCTGTTGAAGTCATGCAAACGCGGATGAAACTGCAACATTTATGTTGGATCTTCTGCTGAAGTTAATGACGACCGTTTCAAATGCCATTTTGCAGCGATGTCCTTACTTATGTCTGAGGGAAAGTTCGGTCCATTCTGGTGACACTCTCAGCGACAGTCTTTCACCAGGCACAGCAAAGTCTCACGAGGTTTGGATAAGCTCACAGACTTGGTTGTAGAGGGAGTAACTGAAGACTGTCAACTCCACCTTGTCTGCAAGCTCCACCTGTGTGAGCTCTGGGAAACCTATACCAACCCGCCTCATTAACCCTGCTAAAGTCCAGAAGATGATCTGTTATGCCTGCGAGGCGTTAAAGGGAAGATGCAAAAATCAACTCTTGCTCGGAGTGTCAATCGCCCAGCGAAGTCGAACCATTTCACTCAGAGGAACAGGGCCCTTCCTTATGATCCCGTCGGATGTAGGACCTCTTCAAGCTCCCCCTCTTCAGGAGTCAGCTACAAGTCAGGTAGTTCCTCAGAGGAGGTTCAACAAGCAGTATGGACAGGTAGGAAGATGCTTGTCAGGAAACAATCAACAATAGTTTGACTGACATCACAGACTTCTTTGATGAGTTCCATGACAGCCTCTTTCTCAATTCATCGTTTTCTCAGAGATTGATAAGGCATTGAGTAAATTATTGAGTCAATCAATAAGGAAAGCAAAAATGGAAGAATCTCCACAGCCAAACCTCTCAATCAGTGAAGGCCAAGGGGACGGAGTGTAGTCTTTTCACCAAAGACTTTTGCCACAACAGGCCTTCAAATACATGGGGTTGCGAAAAATTCCAAGGGAGGAGACCAAGGCAGAATCAATAGGAGGCTGACGATACAGTCATTGATGGCTAATATTGACTGTGCTTCTGGAGAAGGAGAAGCCGGGAGGTGGAAATGAAAGTTCTGCATTCCCAACACTGAAAAAGCCTCCATCTGAAAAGGTTCTTGTATTCACAGAACAGCTTTCAGATCTCATCTGCTGCGTACATCGCACCTGGAAGGAAATTCAGACATTGGATTCCAGGTGCAGGCGAAAAAGGCAGCTGTTCCTATGGCACACAGGGGCATATATGCAGAAATTCAGACCAGGGTGTTTTGTTTTCTGTCACTTTGATAAGCTGATGGCCTGAACAACCAAGTTAACCACACAAAAGAGGTGTCAGAGGCTTTCATGGCCATCGACTCACTGAAACAAACAAGCAGTCATCATCATCAGAGGTCAACAGCATTGAGGAGAAAGGATCGAAGCAGACTTCATCATCAGAGGTCAGTAGCAGTGAGAATACAAGATCGGGCGGTCGCACAGCAGTGTTCAGCAGCATTGAGGAGAAAAGATCGAAGCAGACTTCATCATCAGAGGTCAGCAGGCGGAGGAAGAAAAGACAGAAGAAGTCAACACCAGCAGTGTTCAGCAGCATTGAGGAAAAGATCGAAGCAGACTTCATCATCAGAGGTCAGCAGCAGTGAGAATAAAAGATTGAAGCAGTCAACACCAGCAGTGGTCAGCAGCATTGAGGGGAAAAGATCGAAGCAGTCATCATCATCAGAGGTCAGCAGCAGTGAGAATAAAAGATTGAAGCAGTCAACATCATCAGTGGTCAGCAGCGGAGGGAAGAAAAGATCTAAGCAGTCATCATCATCAGAGGTCAGCACCGGAGGGAAGAACAGATCTAAGCAGTCATCATCATCAGAGTCCAACAGCATTGAGGAGAAAACATCGAAGCAGTCAACACCAGCAGTGGTCAGCAGCATTGAGGAGAAAAGATCGATGCAGTCATCATCATCAGAGGTCAGCAAAGATCAGGAGAACTCAGCATCATCAGACAGGAACTCAGGAGGAAGTTGCAAAGATGCTGGCAGTAGACAGATATAAAATGTATGTCAGTGTTCTCTTGGACCAGCTCATATCACAAATCTATTATAAGGCAAAGGTGACCAGGACTGATATCGACATAACAGACACAAGTCATCATCTGCTGGAGAGAGAATATGGGTAGAGTCAAAGACATTGAAGCAACTTTCATCCCCCAAAACAATCCTTGATAGAGGTCATTTTCAAGGAGTTGTGTAAAGTGAGCCTTGTCCAGAATGCTAATGGTTTCCTTTCTTTTAAGAGATCAGAACTTGAGATATCAATTTGCTCCTCTTTGAAAGACACCTGTGCAGCCTGGCTTCTTCTCTCCTCTTTCAAGAGCAAGTTCTCTTCCTTCTTCTGGAGATAAAGTGGATGATGTTATTCCGATAGCTTCACTTTCAAATTTAAATATTTTCTGAACAGTAACCCAGTGCACCAACACAGTAGAGCGCACCTAAAAGTTATTTATCATGCTGTGACATTACTGTATTAATTACAACCTAAGCCTAACCCTAACCTTCATTGTTTGACTGTGATGAGGTTTTGATTTTCTTTCTCTCTCCTAATCACCTGTTCTACGAAATGAAGGCAAAGCATTTTCTTTTATTATCAATATTCTTCGATTATAATTACCTTTTACTAAGTCTAAAGTTTTGCTTGATGGGTTTCTCCAGGTGCTCTGGTATCCCCACATTTATAATGAATAAAATGCATATGAAATGAGATTATTTGCTCTCTTGTTGTGGCTTTCCTCCAGGTGCTCGGTTCCCTCCATATTTAAAACAGTTATTAAAAGATTCAAAATCGAATAATTTGTTCTCAGGATTTATTCCACTGAGACTAAAGTTTTGCTGTTTTACAAGCTGAAAATTTCACTGTTTCACAGGTGCAAGTTTAGTTTCTTCGCTGAATTCATCAGCCATCAGCACCTTCACCTGAACTTAGCTCCAACAAGCTGCTTATAAGGCAGAGTAGAGTGACCTCATTATGGCTGGTGATCAAATGTGATATCAAGCATCTAACTGTCAGATATTTTCAGAATAAGACAGTTGCTGCTGACTATCACCGTAAATCGATACAGTGTTACTTGATTGTGTTTGTCTTAATTTTGAAGGAAATTTGAGATCTCAATAATTCAATTTTTGGAGTTAAATTTCTGCAGGAAGATGGAAATATTACAACTGCAACATATTTTTATATCTCACTTATGTAAAAAGCAACAAGAGTTTATATGATTTAATATATAGGATAAGATGTAGAATATCCCTTGTCGTCTGAAGGTCTTCTGCGCAAATTACCACAAACAAAGCAGTAGATCTTAGCAGGTGTTAGGGGCCACCAGCGGATGTTAGGGACATAACTTCAGTTGTGCACCTTATCATCAAGTGTTTTGACCTTCTGATCAATGTGCAGGCGAACTTGAGGTATTCTATGAAAATTCTATGATTATATTTATATACATTTCCAAAGTTGGAGGACCTTAAAATATGTTGGGAAAGGGACTTTGATCATGTGATCCCAGAAGATAACTGTAAAAAAACTTCTTTGAGTCATGGTATGGTCATAGATTAAACAGAGTATTTTGGACTGATTACCGCCATCTACTGAGTTGGTGCACCGTTCCTAGAGGTACTGCAATACAAGGTCGATCCAAATGGATTCAAGATTCAAGATTCAAAGAGTTTATAGTCAAATGCACAACAATTACATTAAGCAGTCGCTAGCAATGAAATGAGTAGGTCACAGGCTCTTATAGCAATGCTCCGAATATTACAAGCAAAAAATATTGAATAAAATAATATAAAATGAATATCAAAAATTTAAAATAGAAAATAAATATATATATCTAAATATATATACACCTAAAGAAAAAAACAATAGTGCAATTATGTGCAATAGTGCAAATATGCTAAGGTGCTGGTTTAGTGGAGTTATTGCAGGTGGAGGAGTTTAAAGTCTTATAGCGCAGGGATGAAACTGTCTCTGAGCCTGGTGAGTGCGGGCCGGATGCTGCACCGGTACCGTCGGCCAGACGGCAGCAGGCAAACAGTTTATGGCTGGGGTGATGAGGGTCTGTGATAATCTGTTGGCCTTCTTCCCTGCACGCTGGGTGTAGAGTCCTCCATGGATGGTAGCTCCATCCTGGTGATGTGTTAGGCAGACTTCACCACCCTCTGTAAGCCTTACGGTTCAGGGCGGTGCAGCTGCCATACCCAGGCGGTGATGCAGCCAGTCAGGATACTCTCTATGGTGCACCTGTAGAAATTGCAGAGATGCATCCATGTTGAGCCTCCGCAGCCTGCGGAGGAGAAGAGCAGCTGTCTGGCCATCTTCTGATGGAGTCTGTGTGGTGGGTCCCAGGTCAGGTCATCAATGATGTGGACCCCAAGGAACTGAAGCTGCTGACCGCTCCGTAGTCGGTGAAGCGCAAGCGTGTACGTGTATTGTCTGAGAAACAAAATGGATATAATAGTTCAATGAATGATTACCCCTTTTTTGTCTGCCTACCAACTAACTATGTTACAAAGTCAAAGTTGAGGTGTGGCTTATTGTTGTTACATCAGAGTTTCCCTTTGATCTATTAGTCACATCATAGTCCTTCCAACCTTTGCTTCAATTCCTTCCCAACCCTTTGCTTCAATTCCTTTAACCCCTTTGCTTCAAATTATTTAACCCCCTTTGGCCAATTCCTTTAACCTTTGCTTCAAATCATTTTAACCCCCTTTGCTTCCAATTTCCTTTAAACTCCTTTGCGTCAATTCCTTTAAACTCCTTGCTTCAATTCCTTTAAACTCCACTTACTTCTTTTTCCCTTCCTATTATTTAAAGAGGCTCTTTATCTCAGAAAATTAACTAGTGAAGAGAGTCCAGTCTGCACTAACCAGCGAATTAGTAGAACAAAGAAGATAAGAGATTTTCATGAGAATTTGGAAACACATCTTGAACAGCGAAAATAACACATTGGAAACAAACAACAGTCGCAATGGAGATCCACTCAGAAGTGAAACAAATGGATATAAAGGTAGAGACTGTCCTTGTCATAAAAGGAGTCCTTTTTCACGAAGATCAGTGCAGAGCAGTGGGAGCTGTTGAAGTCATGCAAACGGATGAAACTACAACATTTATGTTGGCAGATCTTCTGCTGAAGTTAATGACGACCGTTTCAAATGCCATTGCAAACGTGTCCCTTGCACCCATGTCTGAGGAAGAAGTTCGGTCCATTCTGGCGACACTCTCAGCAGTCTTTCACAGGCACAACAAAGTCTCACGAGTTTGGATAAGCTCACAGACTTGGTTGTAGAGGAGGTGTTGAAGACTGTGTCAACTCCACTGCTGTCTATGACTCCACCTGTGTGAGCTCTGAGACCTATACCAACCGCCTCATTAACCCTGCTAAAATCCAGAAGATGATCTGCCTGGGGCATTTAAAGGAAGATGCAAAATCCAGCTACTTGCTTTCAGTGTCAATCGCGCAGGCGAGAAGTGAACCATTTCCTCAGAGGAACAGGGCGCTTCATGATCCCGATAGGATGTGTAGGACCTCTTTAGCTCCTCTTCAGGAATTGGCACTACAGAATCAGGTAGTTCCTCAGGAGATTCAACAACAAGCAGTATGGACAGTAGGAAGATGCTTGTCAGGAAGCTAATCAACAATAGTTTGACTGACATCACAGACTTTGCTGATGAGTTCCATGACAGCCTCTTTCTCAATTCATCGTTTTCTCTGGAGATTGATAAGGCATTAGATGAAATTATTAGTCAAATCGTAAGGAAAGCAAAAGTGAAAGGAATCTCCACCTTCAAACCCTCTCGTCAGTGAAGGAATGAGAGTGATCAATAGTCTTTCATAAAGACTTTTTGCCACAGCAGGGGCCAGCTTCAAATACTGACAGGGGTTGCTGAAATTCAAGGAGGAGACCAAAGTCAATAGGAGGCTGACATTACAGTGTTGTGGCTAATATTGGCTGTGCTTCACAGAAGGAGAAGCCGGGAGGTGGAGGTAAGTTCTGCATTCCCAGCACTAGAAAAAGCCTCCATCTGAAAAGGTTCTTGTATTCACAGAACAGCTTTCCAGATCATCTATGCGTACATCACACCTGGAAGGAATTCAGACATTAGTTCAGGTGCAGCTGAAAAGGTATGGCTGTTCTAAGGCACACAGGGGCATATATGCAGAAATTCAGACCAGGGTGTTTTGTTTTCTGTCCTTGATAAGCTGGTGGCTGAATTAGCAAGTTAACCACGCCCACACAAAAGGGTGTCAGAGGCTTTCATGGCCATCGACTCGCAAGAACAAACAAGCAGTCATCCTCATTAAGTCAACAGCATTGAGGAGAAAGGATCGAAGCAGACTTCATCATCAGAGTCAGTAGCAGTGAATACAAGATCGGAAGCGGTCAACACCAGCAGTGTTCAGCAGCATTGAGGAGAAAGATCGAAGCAGACTTCATCATCAGAGGTCAACAGCGGAGGAAGAAAAAGACCGAAGAAGTCAACACCAGCAGTGTTCAACAGCAGCATTGAGGAAAAGATCGAAGCAGACTTCATCATCAGAGGTCAGCAGCAGTGAGAATAAAGATTGAAGCAGTCAACACCAGCAGTAGTCAGCGGCATTGAGGGGAAAAGATCGAAGCAGTCAACATCATCAGAGGTCAGCAGCGGAGGGAAGAAAAGATCTAAGCAGTCATCATCATCAGAGGTCAGCAGCGGAGGGGAGAAAAGATCTAAGCAGTCATCATCATCAGAGTCCAACAGCATTGAGGAGAAAACATCGAAGCAGTCAACACCAGCAGTGGTCAGCAGCATTGAGGAGAAAGGGTGATCATGTCATCAGAAATTCAGCAAAGATCAGGAGAACTCAGCATCATCAGACAGGAACTCCAGGGAGGAGATTGCAAGATGCTGGCAGTAGACAGATATAAAATGTATGTCAGTGTTCTCTTGGACACCAGCTCATATCACAAATCTATTATAAGGCAAAGGTGACCAGGACTGATGTCGACATAACAGACACAAGTCATCATCTGCTGGAACAATATGAGCCGATGTCAAAGACATTGACTCCAACTTTCATCCCCAAAACAATCCTTGACGAGTCATTTTTCAAGGAGTTGTGTAGAAGTAGCCTTGTCCAGAGATGCTAATGGTTTCCTTTCTTTTAAGAGATCCAGAACTTGAGATATAATTTGCTCCTCTTTGAAAAAGACACCTGTGCAAAAGCCTGGCTTCTTCTCTCTTTCAGAGCAAAGGTTCTCTTCCTTCTTCTGGAGATAAAGGTGGATGATATTTATTCATTAGCTTCACTTTCAAATTCAAATATTTTCTGAACAGTAGCAGTTACTGCTGATAGACGCACCTAAAGTTATTTTATCATGCTGTGACATTACTGTATTATGGTACAACCCTAAAAGCTAACCTAACCTTCATTGTTTGACTGATGAGGTTTTGATTTTCTTTTCTCTCTCTAATCACCTGTTCTACGAAATGAAGGGGCCGGCATTTTTCTTTTATTATTATCAATATTCTTCGTTATAATTACCTTTTACTAAGTCTAAGTTTTGTGATAGGTTTTCCTCCAGGTGCTCTAGTATCCCACATTTATAATGAATAAAATGTATGAAATGGAATTATTTGCTCTCTTATTTGTGGCTTTCCTCCCAGGTGCTCCGGTTCCCTCCCATATTTAAAACAGTTATTAAAAGATTCAAAATCAAATAATTTTGTTTCTCAGTATTTATTCCACTGAGACTAAAGTTTTGCTGTTTTACAAGCTGAAATTCACTTTGTTTCACAGGTGCAAGTTTAGTTTCTTCCTTTAATTCATCAGCCATCAGCACCTTCACCACCGAACTTAGCTCCAACAAGCTGTATAAGGCAGAGTAGAGTGACCTCATTATGGCTGGTGATCAAATAAGCGATAGTAAGCATCTAACTGTCAGATATTTTCAGAATAAGACACAGTTGCTGCTGACTATCACCGTAAATCGATACAGTGTTACTTGATTGTATTTGTCTTAATTTTGAAGGAAATTTGAGATCTCAACTAATTAAATTTTGAGTTAAATTTCTGCAGGAAGATGGAAATATTACAGCTGCAACATATTTTTATATCTCCTTATGTAAAAAGCAACAAGAGTTTATGATTTAATATATAGGATAAGATGTAGAATATCCTTATGCATCTGAAGGTCTTACAATTACCACCAAAAAAACATTAGATGTTAGCAGGTGTTAAGACCACCAGCGGATGTTAGGGACATAACTTCCAGTTGTGCCTTCGCGTCATCAAGTGTTTTGACCTTCTGATCAATGATACAGGCCGAACTTGAGGTACGCTGAGGATAAAGGTAAATCTGACTGGCTGCTGGGTATTATGGCGGTACTACCAAAGCCATGTGGCTGCTCAGTAGATCAGACATCATTACCTCTTTGCTTATTTTTAATAAACTCTGTACCATTTTTAGAACATAGGACAAGATGGAGAATATTTGCTTATGCGTTAGGCGCATCAATTAATGCCTATTGCCAGTTGATGTTAAGCGGATGTTAGTGACCACCAGCGGATGTTAGGGACATATATTCCAGTTGTACCTGGCGTCATCCAGAGTGTTTAGGCCTTTTAATCACAAGACATCCTCTTTCAAAGTGCAGCCCCACAGGTTGATCAGACCTGGGTGCATGTCCCTAGCATGGGGCCAGTTAGGATCTTTCCTCCTGATCCAGAGCCATTGGCTGCAGCGTTCTGCAGTGTGTGATGTTTCTTTTTATGGTCCGAGCGCAGGAGAAGCATGGAGTGGATCTCCAGATCTTTGTGCAACCTAATGGTGCAGCCTCCACAGAGGTGACTATTTGCTTTCCAGCCACATTGCTGTGCCTCAAATGCAAAGATCTGCATACCACAGCCTTTCCTCTCATTTGCTTCATCAACATTATCCACCTAGGGTACTGTCAATTCTTAAAAGTAGACGATGCACAGGAGTATTAGACCAGATTATCAGGTCCCAGGTCTTAGGGTGGTAGTGACAATATGTGATAGGACTGTAAGTCGCTGGCCACAGCCACCAGCATCTCCCAGTCTCGGACTTGCTCCAACTGACCACTACTGGCCAGTGGAGGAGGCCCTCTCTTTCCCTGTTCCCTCTCGTGGATAAATGTTGTCCTTTAAACTGCATTCAATGTTTTGGATAGCAAGGCATTAGTAGCAGTTCACTTGGTTTCTAGTGTTGCTGCAAGGCATTATCTGGTTGTGTATCAGCGTATACCTCACCACATGAGGAGATACTTATTTTACAACCAGTGAGGATGTACTGACCGTGTAATAATGTTAGTTAGTTGTCTCTATATGAATCCATTCATGACACAAAATATTTCGAGTGAAACTGATCTGACTTAAATGATCTGAATTAGTTTACAACCGTAGACCATACAACAATTGACAGTCTGAAATAAAAGATATCAAACTGAACAAATTTAACTTTTAACATTCTTTAGTTTTCAACATGATTCTAAGCTGACTTGTGGTATCATTTGATGCAGTGTTAACCTTTAAACTCTGATGTTGGACAACATGCAAATGTGAGAAGAGGAAAAATCGGACATTAGCTTTAGAGAACAAACAAATTCAGATGAAATCCTATAATTCCACAGGCAGACACTGGTTATTTAGATTGATTTACATTCACAAAAAGAGCCAATGAAATACATCGTTTATTTACATGGAAACATAACATTTTATAAGTTTCAGATCTTTTTCAGAGAGCACTTGATCAAATTCTTGTTGCAAATTATCAACAAGATTAAGGAAAATTCTATTTGGTAAAAGGCACGCAAAAAAAAAAACACACGAGGAAAAGACATGGAGAAGTGTAAACAAACATGAACAGACCATTTTCAAACTTTGAATCACAGACAAAATGGCAATCACGACTCTATCCCAACACAGTGATGAAAAGTTGTATTTCTGATGATGGTTTAGAACTTCAATGTAAAGTTAAAGGTGCGAGGAGTATTAAAGGGCCCTCGCTCCTTGGATGAATCCAGCACATGTAGGTGAAACAATGGATTCTACTTCTAATCTACAAAACTTCTGCTTTGTAAATGGAGAACGAGACGGTGTGTAACATTTCAAGTAGAGTGAAAACGGAATGGGCAGAAAGAGACAAAGAATTCCTAGCAATGAGAATTCATTATTATTCTAACCAAATGAATTGGCTTTTGAGAGCTTTAACATGCTCAAAAGGTTATGAAGACTTTGCTGAAAATTAGAAAGTGGTGAAAATGTACGTGTTCTGAATTACTTTGAAATGGTAGCAAAATGGCTCAACAGCGCCACCTGGGCATGACCCCTAGGTTTCCCTTTGTGATCTTCACAAAACGTAGGCCAGGTGTATCGTGACCAGTCATACAAAGAAGTCTCAAAGACATTATGAAAAACGCAACAGAAAGCCCGCCATTTTGCATTTAGTGGCCATTTGGCCATATTCCACATTTTACTTTGACGAACTTGTCCCAGGGCTTTCATCTGATCAACTTCAGAATTGAGATGAGTGTCATCACAACAAGGCGGAATCAAAACTAACTCAAAGATCGATTTTTAAGTCACGGTGTGACCCCGTGGCGTGGCATCAAAGTTTGATTACACGCCATCACAACCCTGAGTTCTGTCTCGGACATACAAGGTCCAATCGAGTCCAAACTAGACATGTAAAATAAAAGTTTAGTGATGACATCTACACAGAAATCTTGACTTAAAATCACAGCGCCCCCTGCAGGAAACAAGAAATGTCTTGTTTTTGGAACGTCTTACACTTGGGAGTTTTTCTCCTCATCCACTGATTGCAACCATGTCAAACTGTGTCAAATGGGTCTCAAGACATTGATAATGTAGGCATAAGATTACTGTGACTTTTCGTCAAACGCCATAATAGTGGCGTGGCGTCAAAGTTCATCAACTCGCCGTGACACACGAAATGGCTACTAAATTCGGTGTCAGTTCAACCTCCTCAAACTACATTGTGTATAGCCCCCTCCAGACATTCATATGGTTTTAAGGAATGGCGTGGCAAAATAGCAGCTAAGCGCACCTAAATGGCAGCCCCGGCACTCCCCGATTGGCCGACATCTCCAAAAAATCGATAGGGACATGTGTCTTTTCATGACAAATAAAAAGTCCTCTTGGATAGATATGCCCATAGACCAAACGGAAGCCCGCCATTTTGGCTTTGGTGTCATTTGGCCATTTTCTACAATTTTACTCTGAACTTGTCCTAGGGCTTTCATCAGTCCAACTTCAACTTCTGGGAATGTCATCTCCAACAAGATGGAGATGAACTACCTCCAGTATATTTTATTTCATCACAAGGTGTGACAGTGGCGTGGCGCATCATTTTGATGACACGCCATCAAAACATGAGGTTCTGTATTTCTGACATATTTTGTCCAATCGAGTCCAAACTAGACATGTAAGACAAGAATCCCGGCCTGATGACATCTACACTGAAATCATGGCTTTAAATCACAGCGCCACCTGCTGGATACAGGAAGTTACATGTTTTATACTTTGAGTATATTGGACCATGGTCAAAATTGTGACATTTCCTCAAACCGTGTAAATATTGCGGTGCGGCGAAGGATCATCCTTCGCCAAAGGACACGATGTTGTCATAACTCCAGTGTGCATAGTCCTATCACTACCAAACTTCTGTCACATGATTAGAGTCCAAGCCTGAACAGCTCTATGTGTGTCTTTACCTCAGTGTCCTTAGCGCCACCTACTGATTCGCCATGAAACAGAAGTACTTTTTAAATCCACTCTGCATTTATCCACTTGACTCGAACTACTGACCTATGATCACATCCTGGCCTGAACCGTCCATATATTAATATTAGTTCAGGGTCATGAGTGCCACCTACTGATCCAGTGTGAAAATTAAGTTGTTGTAACATTGTCAATTGACACAAATTGCTCACACCATCGACCTACTTGAACAGATATATTAGTCTGTAGGTAATAATAGTGATGGCGCCACCTACTGGCAACAGGAAGTAAGCTTTGTTTTACAACTATCATTCGATTTACATAAAATGTTCACAGTGTGATGTGCAATTGATAGCATGGACCGTAATGAGCAATTAGCAGGCAAGGATCGACATCGCTCGACGGACGCAGGAAGTGAAGCGTTTGTCCTTGCCAAAGTGTGCAAAACACGTGCAACGCGGAGACATGCGCTTGGTCATTGCTCGCTCTCTCCACTAACCGCAACAGGCTTCAAAATGCCTGTGCTCGACCCGTTAGTGCTACAACATAGCCCTAGTTATTATTGTAACATTTCATGACAAACAAACCTTCAGTGGAGGTCCAGATGACAAAGTGAAGGGGCCTCGGCCGCTCGAGGCCTCTGTCTGCAATATACTGAGCAGCTGTGATGTAGCTGAGGGAAGAAGTGTTGGGGCTGTGCACTGTGACATGTTCACTGTGTTCACAGGTGAAACAAAACACACCACTGACCTTTCAGCCACAGAAGACAGTGCATTATTGGCTTCAGTAATGTTCAGTATGTTTCACAGGTGTGTGAGCGAGCGTGCACAATAACATCCCCAACGCTTGCTACTCTCTGACTGTCAGTGAATGTTGCTTTCTGAGTTCGTCTTCCAGGTTAATCTTCTAACCAAGTCTGTTGCTTTTATAAGGCAATACACATTTAGCCTTGGAGGAGGCACCAATTAAAAAATGCCTACTGTTCAGTAAACATCACAGATTACATCAAAGACTATAGATGAAAGGCTGCAGGATAGACAATGATATGTCGCCTATCTGGAATACCTGTGCATATCTGTACCTTTAACCCTTGTGTTGTCCCTGCTTCCCCCGGCTGTTGGCCCCCTCACATAGCCCACCCCATATTAGGATGCACACGTAGCGCAATAGACAAGTGAGCAGCCCTTGCAGATGTATTTGTTACACCCGCGGCACATGGTGTGAGTTTTACAGTCCTTTTTCCTGGGGCATATCTTCCTCTTACTCGCCCCAAGCGGGGCTGCTGCTAGGGCTATGGAGGAGGCCGGACACTCAGGTCGAGCGTCGTAGTCAAGAGCTCTCTGTGCGTCGGCGTCGGCGTCTTTTACAGCCTTCACAACCGCGGCGGACGCGTCCGTGCGGGGGATGCGCTCCCTTCGTGCGATGAACGGAGTCACGAGAGCCTTTCCCAGCTGCTCTAGGAACACCCTCCGCTTGTTCCGCTTGCCCGGCATCCAGTCTGGGTTGATCTCTCTCCATATCACGAAGGCGTTGTAGGAAGAGACGTCGAGAATGTTGTGAAAGACGACCAGGGGCCAGCGCGCGGTCATCCTCCTGCAGCTGTACGTTCCGATCACCTTGTCTAGGTTGTCCACGCCACCTTTGTTGCGGTTGTAGTCCAGGACGATGACCGGTTTCCCGTCCTCGCGGTCGCTGATGTCGGCCTCGGGGTGCCGTGTGCTCAGGAGCACCACATTCCTGTTTTTCTTTGGGATGTAGGACACCAGAGTGGCGGTGGGCGTGAATGCGAACTTGGATGAGAACACCTCTCTTCCCTTGACCGCGAGCAGCCCGGTCGGGAGCTCGGGCTTGTTCTTCCGAACAGTGCCGACCACGGTGAGCTTCCTCTCCAGGAGCTGCCGCGCGAGTTCGTAGGAGGTGAAGTAATTGTCGCACGTGACGTTACGACCGTGCAGTCCCTCCGTTACATCGAGCACTACCCGCAACCCCTGGTTCCGTTTTGGGCGTCCGGCACTCGGCTTTCCGGTGTTCACTTGCATCTTCCAAGCATAGCTTGATTTCACATCGCAGGCTACCCACGACTTGATCCCGTATTTCGCCGACTTGCTGGGCATGTACTGACGGAATGGACACCGGCCTAGGGAGAAAAACAGGAGGAGAAGAGATGAGAGGAGATGAGATGAAGACGAGGACTAGCAGCCGCTATCTACATAACATAACATAACATAACTAACATAACATAACATAACATAACATAACATAACATAACATAACATAACATAAAAAAAAAAAGAAAGACTAACCTCTGAACGGAACCAGTTGCTCGTCCACGGTCACTTCGGGCCCCGGGTTGTAGAGGTGCGGTAACCCCGACACCCAGGACCCAGACCTCGCCACGGCCGCCAATTTGTCCGTGGCTCGTCTCGTGCGTCTCGTCTCGTGGACGTCGAAGCGCAGCAGTCTGGAGTACGTGTGGAAGAGTTTTAGCGGCATCGTGGCACGAAATATCGCCCGGCCGCTCTCGGCGTCCCACAGGCTGGCGGCGGCCTCGCCCCGGGACCTGTACACGCCCGCTAAGATCAGCAGCCCTACGTAGGCGCGCAGGTCGGTCTCGTCCATCCCTTTCCATTCGTCACCATATTTTCGACAACCCTCCCGATTCGTCATCTCCAGGATGATGTTCTCTATCGTCGGTGTGATGAACAGGTGGAACGTCGAGGCTAGGTCACCGGTGCGGGACGTCACGTGGATCGTGGGGCCCCGGGGGACCCCGCTTTGAGCCGCAGCAGAGAGGAGGAGGAGGAGGAGGAGGAGGAGGAGGGAGGAGGAGGAGGAGGAGGAGGAGGAGGAGCAGTGGCCCTCCTCTCGGCCATACGCCCTCGAGGGGCCACCATGTTATTTCCCCGTTTCTTGAGGGGAAGGTCTCTCTTTCCACGAGTCCGGTGGTGGTGGTGTCGCCGTGGTCTTGTCCTTCTTCTTCTTCTTCCAAGGATGAAGAATCTGCAGAAGCATCACCCACTGGGTCTTCATCTTCGTCACCGTCGTCGTCTTCGTAGTCACCATCGTCGTCTTCATCTTCGTCGCTATCGCCGTCGTCTCCGTCTCCGTCTCTGTCCTCTCTGTCTTCTTCTCGGTCTGCTTTTCTGTCTGCTTCTCGGTCTGCTTCTCCATCTCCTTGTCCGTCCGCTTCTCGGTCTGGCTCTTTCGCGTCCTCTTCGGGTTCAGAGGATGGTTGCTGGGAGAATAGCTGTTGGAGAACCTGTTCTCTGGTGAAACACTCCTGACGCGACATCGTGCCAAGGTCCGTGAGAGAGTGGCACACTGAGACTTATATGTGGGTCTAATGTACCCCCCCTTGATTTCAATTGGAATCAGGTGTGGGTCTAAATGACCCCACAGAGCACCACAGCGCCCTCTCTGGGGGTCTAAATGACCCCTCCCATGACAATCGAGAATGGCAATCCATTGGTCTCAATTACCCCAGGAGAATTGGATAATGACAATCCTTGGGTCACCCTAACCCTAACCCTGACCGGCCAGGGCTTGCGTATGATCACACGCACGCACTCACGCACACACACACACACACACACACAGACACACACACACTCTGGGTCAATTCGACCCAGGAACAACACAAGGGTTAAATACCTGTGCACCACCAAAGAGGAAGAATTTTCTGCTCCAAATTGTCTTTTCTTTTATCTCATGAGAAATGATGAAAATACAGAAAATATATAGAAAAGTATTTCTCTACGATTGAAAAGGCACAAATTGAATCTACTGGAATCATATCTATATTTGTTGAAAATTCGCAGATTGTATGAATTGTTGTTTTCTTTACCCTAGAATGGGCCATTTATATTTAAATACTATATATTTATATCTGGAGTGGGTCCTCTCTACAGAGGCTGCCATGTTTGTTTTTTTCCCACAGGACTCCTGAGTCACCAGAACCTGCTCACAGGCAACGATGTGCAGCAAACTCTGCGTCTCGTTTAATTTAATTTATGTTAATCATTTAATTTAGTGTTTTTGTGATGATTAATGTTCATGTTCATTGAGTGGTGCTCTCTTTGCCCTGGACTCCCTTGGGATGGCGATGAGCACGCAGCATCTTCATGCCGCTTGTATCCATGAAATCATTCGGTTCATCTCACTGGTTTGGATGTGAATCTAGATCTACTGGTCGAAAAGCTTCACATGATCATGGCCTCGGGATTGGAGGTGCTGATCTCATCCCAACTGCTTGGCTGAGTCTGAGTCTGCATTACTCTGCACCGGGTTCCCTGGGTTCATTCATACACCTTCTTCAAGTCCACAAACCATGACCCCCTTGACAGAATGGAATCTGTGTTGTTCTGTCTGAATCAGTCAGAGACTCTTTTCCAGGACCCTGGCATAGATATTCCCTTGGAGGCTGGTCAGTGTGATACCTTGATAGTTTCTGACCCCCTTTTGAAGGGGACCCACCTCCCCACTCAGACCCTTCACAGGTACTGTCCCCTATCTCCATGCACCACCGCAAAGGTGTGTCGGCCACAACCACCCAACAACGTCCTCAGCAACCTCTGCCTGGAAAATGATTGAGGCTTCCCCTGAGTCTTCAAACTCTGCATCACCATAGAAGATGTATCGGACGAGTTATGGATTACCTTAAAGTGCTCGTTCCACAAACCAAAAGTTCTTCTCCAAAGCCTCTTCAAACTGCTCCATTCCCCAACTGCGGAAGCTGCAGTCCTCGAGGCCTCCTGGTACCGGTCATCTGAGGGCTTCCCTCTCCTGCCGTTCTTACATTGCCACCTCAACGGGCATCAATGACCTTTTCACCCACTTCCTGTCTGCTGCCTGTGCAATGGAAGCCCTGAACATGGCCCAATCAGCTTGGTGCATAACAACAGGAAACCCTTCCTTTCAGCATCTTAGAGTCACAGAGCAGTGGCCCTCCTGCACTCTGGGAAAAACTGGTTTGATAACTAATGTAATTGGGAGCTAGGCTTGTCACCTAATACTGTTAGAAGTGAAAAGGGGGAAAGATCCTTTTTGAGATGCTGTTTAAAGTCCAGTGAAGTGGTCTTGCTGGTTGTGGCTCCTGTTGTTGTGCATCTGCTGGTCTGACTTTGTGTCGTGGCCAATTGCTTGTGCTGAAGTTCTTAGGCAGGCTCTCGTGTCCCTGCCTTTTGGACGGTTTTAGCAGTCTGCTTCAGGCAGGCCTGCTTGGAGGTCAAAAGAGCTGGGGCAGGGAGAGGTACCTACTCCTCCTGCAGAGGTCAGTAGAAAAGAGGGGGAACTGGGCTTTTATTGTCCTGGTGACGTCATGGGTCGTGGGGCACACAGTGACCAATAGGGGTTGAAAGTTGTGTCCAGGGGCAGGTTCACACCTAGGTGTGAAGTTGAAGCACCCTGGGAGACTGAGTTCTGGAAGCTCATCTTTGTCTCCAGAACAAAGAAGACATGTGGTTGCAGGCTTTGGCTTCACATGTAGGCCCAACTATTGTTCACAACTATTAGCTCCCAACATTTAAATAAGTAATAATTCATGAATAAACGTATATATAACTCAATTTAAAAACCTGAAACTATCTGAGTGTTCAATCCCACTTAATGACAGATAATGTTATATTTACATTTCAACTTAAAAAAGGTCAAAACTCTGTTTCTGTTTCATAGTTTTTATTATTTTTATCACAATATTAAAATCACATCACTAGGCTGCTGTTGAATAAACACTTTTACAGACAGAATCATTTTGGCTTCATCACATCAAACAGACAAATGTTCATATATGTTGGATTATTTCATATGTGAACAGACTTTATGTGATTAAACATGAATCATGTCTCATGTGTGAGTTTTAATAAAGTTTGTTGAATGTGAACAATGATCAGCTGTTATTGATAAATGTGTTTTTATGTGGATCTTCATCAGTTTGCTCGACTTCATGGATCCACACAAAATCTAAATGACAGAAAACATTTTCCATGAAAGTAAAAAACAAACCAAAGATAAAGATCAGAAAATAATGAAATCTTTTTACAAACGTGGAAAAGTCGACAGTAGAAATAAAAATGACTGAGAAGTAAAAGGAGAAATAAACAAAGCTTTAGAATAACGAGTTTAACATTTAAATTCAGCAGATTTCTCTTATAAATAAAATCTTTATCTCTAACTGCTCTGATCCAGCGTCACAGAGACATTCACAGGTAACAGCTTCAAGTGACCTCTAATGCTAAAGTATGGAAACATCTTCTGAGTGAAAGTGTGAATGTGTGTGTTAGTATCAGGATCAGAGAACGACAGTTCTCCTCTGTTCCAGTCCAGTTTCACTCTGATCCTCTGGATCTTCTGCACAGAGAGATAGGATGATGTTGTTGGGGACCATGCTGAGTATTTACCTTCATAGAACCATATTCCCCATAATCCAGACAGTTTGTCTCCCTTCCTCTGGACAGACTCTGCTGACACACCCAGTGACCAGTGTGTACTGTTTCCAACCAGGACGTCCCAGCTGTGAGTCCCTGAGTTAAGACCCTCAGATCCCAGGACTAAGGTGTAATTATCAAACCTTTCTGGATTGTCAGGAAGCTTCTGTCTCTCTCCTCGTCTCAAACTGGTCAGATCTTCAGACAGGACGAGTACTGGATGAGCAGAGTTTGGGTCCAGAACCACAGGACTGTAGGAGACCATGTCCTTCATTTGTTCCAGATGTTGAAGCTCAGGTTGCCCAGATGTTTGGCCTTGTCTATCAGAGCTCCTGAGGCCAGCTGTGGATCATCCAGCAGGGGGCGCTGCTGGACTCGTTCCACTGCAGCCTTGTAGTTGAGCAGGAACGAGACGTTTTCAGCTCTCAGCTCGTCCTCTGTGGTTCTGATTGTGTCTGAAAGAGCCGTTATGTCTCTGCTCAGAGCCTCAATCTTCGCCTTCATCATCCGACTCTTCTGCTCCTCTTCCTCCCTCAGTGCAGCCATCCTGGCCTCCTCTTCCTCTTCCAGAAACTGATGAAGCTTTTTAAACTGCTCCTTGATCTCCGTCTCCGTGAGTCCGGCCTGGACCTTAATGTGTTCTGCTGTTTGTTCAAACTCTACTTTAACACGTTCAAAACACTGTAACTTCTTCTTCAAGGGCTCCAGAGTTTCCTGAAGCTGCTTCTTGTGTTGTTGTGCAGCTTCATCGATGGGTCTGATTCTGTGCTAGGTGTGTTTTTCTGAATCTCTGCAGACGAGACACACTGGCTGCTGATGGTCCAGACAGAAGAGTCTGAGTTTCTCTGAGTGCAGACTGCAGAGAGCATGTGAAGAGCTCTGATCTCTCTCCTGTAAGAAGGTCTCACACAGGTTCTTTAACACCAGGTTAACAGGTGGTTCTGACATTGATTTCCTTCTCTTATAAACTGGACGCTCTTTTACTTCTTTGTCTTTCCACCATCTCTTCACACAGTCTTTACAGAAGCTGTGGCTACATGACAGAAGAACAGGATCTCTGAAGACATCTTGGCAGACGGGACAGCAGTGATCTTCTTCTGATCTGGAAGCCATCGAGTCTCCAGGTGAAGCTGAACACAGTCAGTCAGCCACAGCTCCACGAACTTCACTGAGGTTTACTTCCACTCTGAGTCGAGGTGTTTGTTAAACTCACGGTCAGTGTGTGGAGCGTCCGCAGGTTGTAGTTTGACTCTTCTCTGCTGTAGCTGGACTCACTCAGGACGTTTGGTCTAGTTTGGTTTAGTTTGGTTTGGAAGGTGAATGTGATCGTCTGGTTTTCAGCCTGCGTCTCTTCAGGGAGGAAACTATAATAATAATAAGAAAAATCCTTACAATTTCAATAGGGCCTCCCACCGTCGGTGCTCGGGCCCTAATTACAAAACTGGAGAAAGTGCTTTTTCGGAATAAATCTCCGGCTGCTCAACATTAGGTCTTTAAGAAGTTGTAAATGTATTATTAGCTTGCAAAAAGAAAAGTGAAACAAATGCTAAACGTCATGGTGCGATGTGAACCTGTGGTAATTGGTTTGTGAGTAATAGCTTCAGCTTTTTCCACAGGGGGCAGTTTCACATGTCACAATAGGAAAAGCACAGTAGTAAATGGTAAGATAAATGATGGCTGAATTCCATTTATCTGTGTCAGATCCAGGCTCCTGGTGGTGTTCATGACTTACTGGGACGCTGGAGGAGAGCAAAGCCATGATTAATATTATTACCTGCACTTTTCTCACACTGAGAAATAGGCCTGTTGGTATCTGAGATTGCAACAAAATATAAGCTGAAGTATGTACAGGCACAAAGGCTGTTACATAGTATCTTCAAGTCTAACCTAAATAATAAACTACAAGTCGATTATTTTAAAATAAAATGTGAGCCTTTGCTCTACAAAGCAGAAGTCAGTGAGTTTAACATGTGATAAATACACTCTACAGATAGAAATGCATAGGTTTGACACATCTCAAGTAATAAATATCATAGTATATTCCTTTCCATTTATTAAGGTCGATGTCTTTGTACAGTCTGTGATGATGCTCAGTGAGAGGTGAACTGATGGTATCTAATGTAATGTCGATGATTGTCATGGTATAGTCTTTTGTATTTGGTAAGCAGACAGATCAAATACAGTATATCCACAAAAATCATGCAGAACTGAAATGAAATTCAGTTTGACAGCAGCAACATGTAAGAAACTCTTTATACCCCTAGATGGCCCCAGAGCATAGACTGCAGAAGAACAGCATGGTTTAACCACCCAACATTCTTACATCCTCTAAAGAGGTTAAATTTGCATTGCTGTCTGCCTGCCTGTCTGATCCTCTGCCTGCCTGTCTGATCCCCTGCCTGTCTGATCCCCTGCCTGACTGATCCTCTGCCTGTCTGTCTGCCTGTCTGTCTGCCTGTCTGCCTGCCTGTCTGATCCTCTGCCTGTCTGTCTGCCTGTCTGTCTGCCTGTCCGCCTGCCTGTCTGATCCCCTGCCTGTCTGTCACTCTGCCTGTTTGTCTGCCTGCCTGCCTGTCGGCCTGCCTGTCTGATCCTCTGCCTGCCTGCCTGCCTGCCTGCCTGCCTGCCTGCCTTCCTGCCTGCCTGTCTGATCCTCTGCCTGCCTGCCTGCCTGCCTGCCTGCCTGCCTGCCTGCCTGCCTGTCTTCTGCCTGTCTGCCTGCCTGTCTGATCCTCTGCCTGCCTGTCTGATCCTCTGCCTGTCTGTCTGACTCCCTGCCTGCCTGCTTGCCTGCCTGCCTGCCTGCCTGCCTGCCTGCCTGCCTGTCTGCCTGCCTGTCTGTCTGTCTGTCTGTCTGTCTGTCTGTCTGTCTGTCTGTCTGTCTGTCTGCCTGCCTACCTACCTACCTGTCTGCCAGCCTACCTGTCTGCCTGCCTGCCTGCCTATCTACCTGCCTGCCTGCTTGCCTGTCTACCTGCCTGCTCGTCTGCCTGCCAGCCTACCTATCTGCCTGTCTGACTCTCTGCCTGCCTGTAAACCGAACATGTACAGTGTCAGAATATGTACAGTGAAATGGATTGCACATACAACATTTTAAATGAATCTTGTACAGTTCAGAGAATTGGAAAAGAGTTAAAGTGTCAGTCCATAATGGTGGTGAATGGTTTTACTGGGAGCAGAGCTGGTTTTACAGTCTTACTGCTGCAGGAAGGAACAACCTGCCATACGTCTCCTTCAGACACTTAGGGTGGATCAGTCCATTGCTGAAGGAGCTGCCCAGTGCTGTGATGGTGTCCTGCAGGGGGTGGGACTGGTTGTCCATCAGAGAAGACAGCTTCTCCATCATCCTCCTCGGTCCCACCACCTCCACTGGGTCAAGGGGGTATGGACCGAGCTGGCCCTCCTAATCCGTCTATTGAGTATCTTCCTGTCAGCAGTTGAAAGGCTGCTGCCCCAGCAAACCACTCCAAAGAAGATGGCCGTTGGCACAACAGAGTCATAAAAGGTCTTCAGGAGCCCCCCCCCCTCTGCACTCCAAAGACTTAAATGTCCTAAGCAGAGAGTGTCTGCTCTGACCCTTCTTATAAGTGCACTGGCACGATCAGTCCAGTCCAGTTTATTGTAGAGGTGACCACCCAGATACTTATAAGAACTCACTATCTCAATGTCCATTCCCTGGTGTCTGCCTGTGGATATCTACCACCAGTTCTTTGGTTGTCTCCGCATTGATCTGGAGAAAGTCCACAAAGTCCTGCGTCAGGGCTCTGTATTCCCTGTCGTCCTCATCTGTGATGTAGTGCAGACAGCCGAGTCTGACAGAGTCCCCGATGCTCACATACTGGGGTCGATTGGTAAGACAGTCCAAAATCCAGGATGTGAGGTGAAGGTCCACTCCAGCGTGCTCCAGTTGGTTCCCCAAGAGTGCAGGTCGAATGGTGATGAACGCACTTCTGGTTTTAGCATATTTAGTAAATCTCTGTGTCTGTGACTGGTGTGGCTGACTACTTCCTTTGAATTCATGATTTTATTACTGACGTTAGTGAGCTCTTAATGCTCCCCACCATGTCTCGGCAGGTACCAGATGGATTGATGTGATATTTGGGTTAAGAATCAGCTCACAGGTCCTCAAAGATCATCAGTTTTGACATTTTTTGTTGACTCACAATGACGAATTAAGGCACGGGCTTCCTGCTGGTGTTCGTGCTCAATGTCTTGTGTCTGAACACCACTTGTCAAGACATTTATTGGATGCTGACTACATGAGGCTGCGCAACTACTTACATTTATCTGAATTAACCAGCCAATTGCTCTACCAGCTAAGATCGTTTAGGACCTACAACCCACAGGTTGACGTCTCCAATGCTGAGTCAAATTGAGCTGCAAGCTCGACCAGCACCACACTACCTCAGCTCAGTTATATACACAGCTGAGTAAGTTTTACCCACTCCTTTGACCTTCTGATGGTCAATGTGATGTTCATGTTGTGCGACGGATGGCTGTTGTGCTGTACTCTCTGTTTCTTCTTCTTAAACTCTCAGTTGACTTATTTACTCTAATCAATTTGTGATATTTAAAAAAAACGTTTAGGAGTTGTGCATATTTTATGGGTTTTGAGAATTGTTGTCAATCTTTTGAAAAACATATCTTAACTTAACTTTGTACCATGTTGTTTTTAGGATCATCTTTCCATTTCTAATGATGACATTTACTTGAAAGGCTTTGGATTTAAAGCCATGTTGAACAGCTATATAGGAATGTGACAGTATATCACAGTATATTTTAAATGACACATTTTCTTGTAATTATTGCAAATAATTTATGTGAACAGAACAATGGCTCTATCATTTATCCTTGTATAGTTTTTTTTTTACACTTGTTACAGTGTTGAGAGCCATTGTAACAAACAATGCACATGATCATCGTTCAGCAGCAGCAGAGCACTGCCAGACAGGAAAATATATAATCCTGTTCACATACAAAGCAAAAGCATATTAAAGTATTTTATCAAATCAGTCACTTCAAATTGCATAGAGTGTTCATACCATTCCCACAAACCCACTGGGCAGAGCTAATGAATTGTTTATTCAAAAGCAGATGCAAATATCAGACATATGTAAATCCTCCAATACCTAATCAGGATGAATCAGGGAACAGTCATGTTCACTCTCCTCAGCGCTTCAGTTGCAATGCCTGTAGTTAGCTGATTACATGAATAGCTTGTGTAACTGAGCACATCAGTGATGAAAATAAAAGTTCTAATAAGAGTAAATATGTATACTTAGAGCTCTTTGCTTTCCTTTTTTCTGTCTCTTGAAGAGAAAATTCCCTCATTGTCTACTCACCCCTATGCCGGTGGAGGGATGAGTGAAGTGTTTGAGTCCACAAAACACTTTTGGAGTTTCAGGGGTAAACAGCGTTACTGGAACCATGTCACTGTCAGATCAGACTTCAAACTACTTCTGATAACCTACTCAATCCTAAACACACAGAAAACCTGGGCTCATGTGGTGTTCATCCACTATAGGAGGTTTCTTTATGGCTCTCTGGACATTCTACACTGCCATGTACAGTCTGCCTGATGGGAAGCTCGAAGTCACAGACACACAATACTCAGAGGGCACATGTGTGTCAGTAGGAGCCCAACAGCAAAAGGTCATTGCTGCCATGTTAGATGGCCCCTGCTGTGGTTGTAGCCAAAACATAATTTGCCTGTGGACAAGAAAACCAGTCCCAGCATGCACTGGGGAAAGGTCACAGATCATTGACGAGGTGTCACCAGTTGTTAATGGACAAGTTCACATCTGACATCAGAGAGTGAAGTCAGGTGTTCCAACCATGTTCTGTACTACCAGCATATAATTAGACTGATACTCAGGCTAGTGTCAGTCTGTGAGGGCTTTCTCTGAAGGTAATGTAGCTTCCTCCCACAGTCCAAACACATGTAGTTAGCTTGACTGGATGATGGATGATGGATGATGGATGATGGATGATGGATGATGGATGATGGATGATGGATGATGGATGATGGATGATGGATGATGGATGATGATGGATGATGGATGGATGATGGATGATGGATGATGGATGATGGATGGATGATGGATGATGGATAAATGATGGATGATGGATGATGGATGATGGATGATGGATGATGGATGATGGATGGATGATGGATGATGGATGATGGATGATGGATGATGGATGATGGATGGATAGTAATGACAACTGAGCAAACTCCATCCACAGATGAAGCCCAGGAAATGTGGTTCTAAGCTCCAGAAGGAGACAGTTAGTTACACTAATGTCTAAAGTCCGTCTTATCCAGGACATTAGTGGGTACAGAGGTCCAGGGTCATGTACAGGTCTACTTATGGTTACAGTAACAGTTCCTAGAGTGAATGAAGGACAAAGGAATCATTTTATCCTACCTGCAGTGCCCGTTCTAAACCTGCCTGTTTGGAATGGACTGTTTGCCTGGCCTGTGTTAATGCTCCAGAGTTACTTTAGAATGATCCCTTGGCATTAGCTGCTATAAGGACAAGGAATAATTACAACAGGCCTCCACTGTACTGTAAAGGGGCTTTTACAGTCTATGGAGCAGAATGAAGTTATAGAGCTCACTCTTTCTGATTTATCTGCAATGAAGACTTTACAGTCAAGGTTTTTCAAAAAGTTTAACTGATTTTGCTTTACTACTGTTCACGTGTGTGGTTTATATATAAGTTTAAATTATTATATAACTGCTGTTATTTTTTGGACTACTTCAGAGGCGTGTGAAGCAATCAACACAATCTTCAGACCCATGCTCACAACTTTTCCATTAAGAATAGAGATGTGAGGCAGACGTTCGACAGTTGTTGTTGTATTAGCAGGCAGGTGTGAACAAAATCTGACTGTATGAAAAGCAATGACCAAAATTCTGATAAGTGTTTCTATGACTGCATCTGACGCGATGACGGGTCCAATCGCAGAATACTTGTCCATTCCCTTCACGGCCTGCCGGCGGAGCAGGAGCCATTGCAGTTCCCATCATGCAGCTCATCTGATCTCCTGTCTCCTCACTTCAGTCGGGTCTCTGGAGATTTGAAAGAAGTTGGTTATCAGCCCGTGGAGCGAGACCGTCAGAGCCGCAGCTCCTCTGACATTGTGTTAGACGTCTCTCTCTCTCTCTCTCTCTCTCTCTCTCTCTCTCTCTCTCTCTCTCTCTCTCTCTCTCGCTCTCCCCCTCTCTCTCTCTCTTCCTCCTCCAGCTCACTAAAGGTGACCGGAGAGCCGCGGTTGCTGCTCCACATTTAAATCTCTTCAAGTTGACCGGCGGGGAGAGAGCATCTTGACGCAGACCTGCTCCGGACACTGCGTCTGCTGGAATAAGCTGAGAGCGGTGCTGCTGGAGGAGGAAGAGGAGGAGAAGGAAGAGGAGGAGGAGGGCTGTGCATTGACATGTTGAGCGCTGGGAGACTCGTGTGTGCAGCGGAGACCTAAACCTGCGGGCTGAGTTTTATGTGTTTTCCTTTTGCGTGGCTATATTTTAATCCAAATTTGTTTTGAGGCGATAACCGTCGCTTGGATGTTGGTGAAAGGACGCGCATGCGTTGCTCTTGGAATAATTTTGCAGGCTGAAATTGCGTCTGAAATCTTGTGTGAAAGTCGCGGGCGGGATCAGAGTTAGTAGTTATGTGGACTCCTCTGGACCGCGGAGGTTTAGGGATCTGCTGCCTGTCCCTCCTGGTGACTGTGGTGTGCGGGGCGCAGAGGTGAGCTCTGATCAGTATCACTATGTCTTATTTTCATTATGTGTCATGTACTTTATAGGCCCCTGTAAGATTTCATGAACTCTGGGCTGAAATGCTGGTTGTGTCCTCAGCGCCAATGAACCCAGCAACATGTCCTTTGTGAAGGCCACCGTGGACAAGCTGCTGAAGGGCTATGACATCCGACTGCGGCCTGACTTTGGAGGTAAAAGCCGCCGGTGTCTTGTCTGCTGCTGCTCCAACAACATGCAATGCTCGGTGATGCTTTAACAGAATGATCTGCGGTCATATTTTCCACAGGCGCCCCCGTGGATGTGGGCATGAGCATAGACATCGCCAGCATTGATATGGTGTCTGAAGTCAACATGGTAAGTTACCTTGAAAACACACACACACACACACACACACACACACACACACACACACACACACACACACACACACACACACACACACACACACACACACACACACACACACACACACACACTGCTTCCACGTGACAGTCCAACCAAACAAATACAAAGAGGTTTGCAGATGAGTGTGACTCTTCAGACCAGACACCTCTTGGTGCAGCGCCGCTCCTGAAGCTTTCTAAAAAAGATGCCTCCTCCTCCTCCTCCTCCTCCTCCTCCCTCCCCGCTCCCGTTTCAGCACCATGGAGAGATCCGCAATGTGTCAAAGCCAATCCGTATGCACCGAGCACTTCCCCGCGGTGTCACAACCGGCGCAGGGCTGAGAATTAACAAGACAGAGATAGACAGACACAGAGGATCAGATGTGTGTGTGTGTGTGTGTGTGTGTGTGTGTGTGTGTGTGTGTGTGTGTGTGTGTGTGTGTGAGAGAAGAGAGAGAGAGAGAGAGAGAGAGAGAGAGAGAGAGAGAGAGAGAGAGAGATATCTTTTTAGTGATTCCACTCACGGATCTGCGGCGCCAGCATGCATGGAGAGCCCGGTGTCAGAAAAAAAGCCTCACTAGGTGGAGAAATATATATATGGTGGGGGGGGGTGGGTGTTGGTCATGTATGGGACCCAATGCAGTGATTGCATGTGAGTGAGTCAACAGGAGGAAGCACAGAGGTAGAAAAGCAGAGGGTCTGCAGATTATGATTTGACCACTTAATACAGGGTAGTATCAATGCAGTGTTGCCAAGGTGCCCAGAGAACGAGCACCACCAGTGTTCAACAGCAGAGGCAGCTGAGTGAGGTGGGAGCACGTGCAGAGAAAGTGTGTGTGTGTGTGTGTGTTTGTGTGTGAGAAAGAGAGAGAGAGAGAGAGAGAGAGAGAGAGAGAGAGGTCTGAGATTCACACATCTGCATTTCAAAAAGGTTCAGTGTGTAAGATTTAGGTGAGAGGGATCTTTGAGCAGAAATTGAATATAAAATAATCCTAGTGATGTTTTCACCAGTGTGTTTCATCTAAATTGTACCAATTGTTGTTTTCTTTAATCTAGAATGGGCCCTTTATATTTAAATACTTTATATTTACCACGGGAGTGGGTCCTCTCTATGGAGGCTGCCATGTTCTTTTACAGTAGTCCAAACTGGACAAACTAAACACCTTTTGAGTTTTTACGACAACTGAAGACTACCACAGGTTCTCTGTCATGTTTGGAAGGGGAGGGTGAGGTGAGGGGTATTCTGCTGCTACATGCAACTTCACCACTAGATGTCCCTAAATTCTACACACTGAACCTTTAACACATACTGGTATGGCATAGCTGTTGCTTTAGTGCAGATTGACAGATTGTTTATCTTTCATATTAGAGCCATATCAACAAGTCCACACTCCAACCTGAATGACCATATCCGTCGTTTGTTCCTACCCTCAGATTACCACCCTCAGCAGTGGCTCCTGAAATAGCCTCAGAGACATAACGGGAGGACAAGCCACTTAAAGCTAGGATATAGGTAATCCTGGAAAATCTAGCAAGAGCAGCCTACACTTTGAACTGCAACTGATACATACAGTACAACCCCTCCCAGTGGCCCTCTTGTCAAAGCCACCATAAACACATGAATGACCAATGACTGCTGCAAGCCAACTTTTCCGTGACTCACGGTATGTGTCTCCCCGGCTCAAGTCTGCTGTCATGAACAGTTAAAGCACGGCCAAGGGGAGCGCAGGCAGGTCTGTTATTGAAAGACAGGTACGCCAGTGAATTGGTCAAAATGAGATGATCTGTTATGTTTATTACAGTCTTGCAAAGCCCATAGACACAGGCTACCTTTAAAATATCCTGAGTAGAAAGTCAGTAATGGCAACCATGGCAGCTGTATGCCACATATCTCACCTCTCTACCAATAAGCCAATCGTCTTCTTCATAACAGCCAGAAGGGAAACATGTCAATCCAATCATGGTGTTGCTTTGTCTCAAGTGAAACCTTGTGCATGAATTTCATCTGTGGAGAAAAAAACTTATTTTGGGACAAAGTACCCAAACTTTTGGAGCAGTTTCTGACTGGTGGTCCTATACACAGTTTTTATTTCCCAATGAATATTGCAAGTGCTGTGTTGGATAGAGAGGTTGTCTTGTTTGTCAGAGTAAGGACTATTCTTTGAGGGTCCTGCTCCGTACAGATGCAGTAGAATGGTGGTCACTGTAGTTGTGTTTGCTGGTTTGTTCTTGATTGGACGTGGTCAGCTGTGAAATGATCACAAAAGACACTCTGGACCCCTGATTTATTTCCAGCTCCAGAGCAGAGTTCATACTGCAGCTCCAGGAAGTCATCCACAAAACAGGAGCAGAACAGAAGAACCTGTGATAATGGTCATGTTAGACTACATCTGTTAAATTCCTGCTGTTCCATGATACAAACTATATTTTGTTTCCCTGAAGATGTACTTTCTTTAACCACTCAGCTGCCTTACATATCCTGTGTCCATTTGATGCGCTGGGCGTGCACGTTCTCAGAAGCTAATGCTACACATCCCCAAGTTGCAATATGCACATGAACAGTAGGGTCAGATACTACTACCATTGTCATAACATTGTTGATTTAAGGGTCTCTCTACTATGCTGCCTCCATAATGTTTTTTTTTTGCTGTGATCTCAAGTTCAAAGTGTTAATTGTCTTATATCTCTGTACAATGAAACTCTTTCTTTGCCTTCCACTATGAATACCAGGAGTAACCATATATTGTACTCTAGCGCCATCATGTTCTATACAGAGTTTTGTGGAGTGCCCTCAAGTGGAATACTCCAGTGACATGCGTAGCACACTTGTACTACAAAGAAAGTATGTGAACAAATACGCCGATGATGCTTGTCTGCACAAATGCGTGGCTCAAAACAAAGTATATCTCCAGCCTAAGGATGAAGTAGCTTCAAGTTAAAATACCCTCATATAAAGCACTGAAAAGACCTTACAGTTGATGGAGCCATTAAATCTTCTCTCAAAGCCTGAAGTTGTTGTGTGCAAGTGTCACTCAAAGGATTTGTGTATACTGCGAACTGTGATTAGTTGTTCTTTGCTTTTAAATAATTGATGTGACTCTGCTTATCACATCCCTCATATTCCTTCAACTGGAGCATGAGGTTATGACTGATTATGAAAGTTTAAGTTGCTCTCCAGAGAAATGGAGGCTGTATTATTAGTATATTCATTTTATCAAGTCATGTCTCGTATTGCTTCCTAAAGCAGGAAAGTAAATGTGACCTTTTCCCCAGCCCCTTATTTCATTACTTTTCCAGAATAAAGTGTTATTGTGGGCTGCTGTGACCCAGGAAGCGAGTCATCCACTAACAAGAAGGACGGTGGCTTGATCCCCGACTCGTCCAAGTGCCGACGTGTTCTTGAGCAAGACACTGAACCACAAATTGACCCTGGCAATTGTGCCGACATTGTGTGATAGAGAAAGTGTGGCACTGTATGAGTATGTGCGTGAATGGGTGAATGGAAAAACTGTTCTGTAAAGCGCTTCGAGCGGTCATCAAGACAAGAAAAGCGCTATAGAAATACAGAGCATCTATTTGTATTGTAATCCAGCAATATGGCGTACACTGTCTCCCATCAAGATAGAGAGTGACACTTTATATTGTCAGTCAGCTGTATCGGATCAGCACTTCATCTTCATGATAGTGTGACATTGTCTTGAGTAAATACAGACAGTTTGTGGAGTTTCTGATGTGCGTCATTGTTGACTCGGGTTATGAACTGTTTGTTAGCTTCACTTGGAGCTGCACAAGTTTCCGTGAGAAATGGAAAGTGCCCAGATCTGATAGGACTGTGTTGTCTAAGCCTGTCTTTATGGATTACTGATTGGACCATGATGCCTTATCTGATTTTGTATCTTATTATAAACAGGGATGGGGAGACATTGTTATGCCGCGTTCAATTAAACCTCAGAGCTTGGAATTTCCCCTGAGTCGGAAGTTGCAACTGGAAAGTTCCCTCAAGTCGGAATTCGGACTTGGAAGGTCGGAGGAACCTCACCACCCCCGACTTCGAAATCCAAGAAATATATATATCAACCGTATATCAACAGTAGTGTAAGCTGTAATTGTCGTACACATAGTACTGTCCAGTTACTGTCTGTGGACCTTTTACTACAGTGTTAGTATGTGTGAAATGCAGCATAATGCGCTATTATGAATAGTTTTTGCTAACAATGGATAGCTGGCTAACGTAAACATTGTTCCTGTGCAACTGGAATTGAATTTGGCTTATTCGGGTGTGATGTCATTTCGAGGGCAGAGCTCCGAGGTGAAATGGAACCGACATTATTGCTCTGATGATAGAAACTCTCACCACCAGCAGGAGCAGACCAGAGAGTCTCATCTCATGACACACACACACACACAAAAAAAATTAAGTTCATTCGCCATGTTTTTCACCAGCAATTTTAACTTGTCAAAGGCCCAAGTCATTGCAATTGAATTAAAGTAATCATTAACATTTTATGTGAAAATGGATCAAACGAATGTGTGATGTGAGAGGTGTCATTGGATTTAACCACAGAGATGATCAACCGTTCTTTCCAGCTCTGCAGAGCTTTTTGAACCTCTTTCAGCTCCTTGTTTTGGTTGTCTGGCCCACAACTTAAATCCCTGTTATGTTTCTGTCTGTCTGTCTGTCTGTCTGTCTGTCTGTCTGTCTGTCTGTCTGTCTGTCTGTCTGTCTGTCTGTGGATGTGGAACACGTTTCTCGAGAAGGGTTCATTTTATCTGCTTGGGCCCGGATTGTTCAGGGCCCAAGGAAGTGCAGTGTTGAATTTGTTGCAATTTGGACACACGATATGTTCAATATGAATAAACTTTAAGTAAACAGGCAGCCAGTGTTCTGTAGCAGTGGTAGTTTGGACTCATCATCTTAAGTGACGTTGTTGATCATGACAACAGCGTGCTCACAACAATGTCAATGACAACTGAATATTCAGTTCAGGGTTCTGCGTACTGAGTCGAGCTTCACTGAACTTGGGATAAACAGGTGAACAGCTCTTTGTGCAGCAGCAGTGACGCAGCGTCAGGGTTCTGTGGACTAAGTCCTACAGAGGGCCTTTACTTTCCGTGGCTCAATTACTGCACCTTTACAGTTTCAGAAAGAAAACTGCAACCAGGATTACCACAGGCCAAGCAAACAATCCATTCCACGTTAAGAGCGTCCACTGCACTAGTATGAATGCATAAGTGATGTTCTCAAGATTATTGTCTATACAAAATAAGTGTCTTGTATTTGTCTGTGTCAAAACTGTGGCACAACTGAAACTAGTAAGTGTTAGTTTTACTTTGCAATGAGGGATTATCGGCAAACTTTTTAACGACAAGACGCTTCATACAGATTTGATCTGATTACTGGTCAAGTGACAGCCCATCAGTCACCCCTCCACTGCTCGGACACACTCTATCCCCTCCAATAACCTTCTTCACTCTTCACAACAAGGCTTCCATCTCTGTCCTCTCACTTTCTTCACTCTTTGATTGGCTGGTCCTCATTCATTTAGTCATTCATTCCTCCAGTGGGGAAAAATGTGCATTCATCACCATCACATCTTTTTGCACCGTCATCACACACAAGAACACGATGCACCTAACAATGGGACTAATTTCCCATAGGAATACCTTTCTTCCTCATACTCTCGGGTACATTGTGTTTCTGAGTGAAAGTCGACTTGAAGGTCAGACACTGTTATCAGGAACACAACCTCAGCAGTCTGAACACACTATCTTCCTGACAGTGTTTGGAGGGAAGGGCTTCTCTGCTTTCATTACGTTAGACAGGGTCATGTAAAAAGCCTTCATGTTAACACTCCGAGCACTGGACTGGACACCATATGTGTTAACTTGAATAGTTCAATCCAAACCTCATTCATTACGACACTAATTGAGCCTGAGTTAATTAAGAGGAAATATTAAGTACGCGGAGTTGCATGGTTACTGATTCTCAGAAATGAGTGGGTTTGTCTTTCTCACACATCTCTGCTGTTCTTAGGCAGGAACGTCACACACACACACACAGCAGGCCTCCATGATCAATTCTAAATGGAGATGTTTCAGGTTGTCTGCAGGGTTCTGGCAGAACAGTTCGTTTTCTCATGAATAAAATTAGAAGTACCTAAATCAGCTCTTTTTACCTCTGCCAAGGAGGTTATGTTTTCACCCCTGTCTGTTAGTTTGTCAGCAGGATGCCATAAAAACTACTGAACAGATGTCCCTGATAGCCTACTTGGTGGAAGGATGGTACACGGGCCAAGAAAGAACACGCCACATTTTGGTGCAGGTGGATTAAGGATCTCTTTTATTACTTCTTCTACAGATAGGGAGTTTTTTCATATTTTCACCAAGGAATAATTAATGGATCTTGACGGCAGAAAAACAGGCATATCTATGGTATTGATATCTGTTATCTATCTATAAGTGTGTGTACTTTTGTGCAGCTTGATTGAATCCGAGGCACTGTTCTGGCTGCCATATCAAACAGATTAAATTATGAAAAAGATGGTTGATGGTTAACACACATTGAATTTATTCATATAAACAACATACTTCTACAACCTATTCAAATATAAAATGAATTTAGCTAACCCAAGTAGTTTATGTCCTCCGAGGTGGTGGTAACTGAGTTAGCAGTGGGCATTGATTCAAACCTGTTTTCACCTAAATTAGTCTGCAGGTTTTGGTAAAGTGATACAAAAAGGCCAATGACTTCATTCCCATCACCAGTGAGATGAGTTTGCCCTAAATGGGACACACATTCCAATTACTGCGCTCAGGAACAACTCTGGAGACGACTACTGCAGGGAGGGAAGAAGTTTTGTTGTCCTACTGGTGAAGCACAGTTTCTGGTGCGCGTGACTTTCAGAGAACATTCTGGCAGGTTTACAACAGCAGGAGCCGCAGGACTGAGAGTGAGCTGCTGGCTGTCTGATCAGATTGATCCATCTTATCTGTAAAGTCTATGGTAGGTGTCTGTGGTTGGTGTCGTCAGGGCCTTAGCCTCCATTTGAGCCAACTTGGTTGTTGTACGACACAACTCGGCCACATATTTGTGTAATCTGAAAGGTTAACAATGGAAATGTGCTGGAGGCAAATTGCCCCTGACGTCTGTGCCAGCAGTGTGTCAATAGTGTGTGATGCCCATGCTATGCTGCACATACATACACTGTAAGAATGGTTGGATGGCAAAACTGTACTGCAAAGTGCTTTGAGTGGTCATCAAGAGTAGAGACTATCAAGACCTATATAAATACAGACAACATTCACATCTCAACACTTCCCTGCATGAGACACTGTCAGAGATTGCAGCACATGATGGATTCATGTTCAACTGTGTCTCAGAGCAGCTCTAAAAAAAACATGGTCATGATCTGCATGTTCTTCCTTCCTGAAGTTTATCTTATGTTCATTCTAATGTCTATTAACTTCAATACTTTTTTCCTTTGCCTCAGTAATGATTAATATCACCAATACACTAAAGCCCCCAGGTTTGTAACCCATAGGTTTCTGCATATTTCTCAGTTGAACAATGCATTTTGACAGTAGTAGTAGTAGTAGAAGTGCCTTGAGATAATGTATATTATGATTTGGCGCTATACAAATAGAATTGAACTGAATGCGTGCTTCTGCTCCTTCGGCTGAAAATATAAAAACTGGGGGAAAACATTAATCCCAAATAGGAATCTGTTAAGAATGTTTAAAGAGACGTTTTGGACCTTGTGGACTTGAACTTATTCAGACTTGTTTAGGAACTGTGACGGATTTTTTACTTTGCCTGCTTAGCTCCTTTTTTACTTTGAAGCTTCTTTTCTTGTTCTCTTTTCCTTCCTTCAATGTTCTTCCTCATTATCTCTTGTTGTACTTCCTGTCTTTGTCCAGTGTCCCTCCTCTGTAATTGTCCGCCCTGCCATGATGTGTTTCACCTGTGCTCAGTAATCCCTGCCTTGCTCGTGTATTTAGTCTCTGTGCTACCCTGTCTTCTGTGTCGGTTTGTTATCAGTTTCTACAAAGGTCGATTCCTGCTTTTTGTCTCTAGTTATTCCTCAGAATTTCCCCTTTGCGTCGGGTTCTTGCTTCTTGAGTTTTAGTTTTGGATATTCTGTTTTTGGAGTTCATGGATTTTATTACCTACACATTTTCTTTATGCCACACACAATATTCTTCTGTTTAAGTGGAGCAGCTCTCCAACCAAATCAGATGCTTGGCTGAACCTGTGTCTGTCTTTGGTTCGTTTCCCCAGCAATGGACAGTATCTGGTGACAATGCTATATTTCATCGATATGGACCTCTGATAGCTGAATGAGCTCTAACGATGGGTCAAAGCTTTAAGCAGACCCAGTGAGAGAACCAAGCTTACCTCAGCCAAAACTCAACATAGTTGTGGGTGCCAAAAGTAAACACATTTATACACCAGCATGTCACTATACACAAGATGCTTTAAACATTCCTGGTCCATGTTGCAGATTTGTCATGCTGCCAGTCTCCCTCTCTATCTCATCACATTGGTTCCTCTAGATTCAGATCAGGAGTCCACTGAAGTACAATCAACTCACTGTCATGTAAAACCCCTCTGAGATTACTTTTCTTTTGTTGTGTGGTGATTTATCATCCTGGAGGTCGCCTTTAGAGGACGGTAGATATACAGTGATGCAAATGGTCCCACCCCCCCTTTTACCTGTGGTTATTAAAGGAGGAATAACTGGACTGTATCAGTGGGCACAAAGTTTGCCAAAAAAACCCATTCCTCACTGGCAGCAGCCTGGACTGTTAATACACGGCAGATTGGCTCAATGGATTCATGTTACTGGTGCCAGATTCTGAGCCGACCATCTGCGGCCTCAGCAGAAATCCACATTCACCAGAGCCAGTGCTGGTGAGTCTGTGTCACTGCACCCTCAGATTCCTGTCACTGGCTGACAGGAGAGGAACCTGACGTTGTCTCAGCTTTTGCACAACATCCAATTCTTTCGTTCCGCTCCCCACAGATGTTAAGAGTGTTTTTTTGAGTTACTGTAGCCTTTCTGTCAGCTCCCAACAAGCTGACCATTCTCCTCTGAGGTTTCCCATCGACGAGGCGTCTGCAGATCTGCTGACAACAATCCTACAGTCAGTGAGATCCCATTTTGCCCCCTTTCTGATGTTGAATCATTAACTGAAGCTACTGACACGTATCGGCATGGTTTTACTCATTGCACATACAGGACATGGTTAGTGTATGTGTACAGTGTACTTGATGGCAATGCAGCAAAAGCTTTGGTAATGTCGCTTAGTGTCAACATCACTGACCTTGTTGCATCAAGCTGACGCTGATTATATAGAACATATGATGCTGCATTTCACATAGGATGACACTAGATTAATCATAAAAAGAAATCTGTGAAAAATGTTTTATGACACAAAACTGAACAAGTAGAGCTAAATGTTTATGACAGTAAAATTGAGAGGTGCTGTTTAGGAAAGTTGCAGGAATCATAGAGAATGTTTAATGACTAATTTGAATCTACAATCTTAACTCTTGAGTACATGTAGAAATTGTAGCACAAGAGTTTCTGTTGGCAATAGGGGAAGGGGTTAGTGAAAAGATGATTATTTATCTTCTGGAGAACATGAGTTATAATACCATAGCCATTTGTTTACCAGTCCTGTTGTGTCGCTTGGTTGATGGATGGACCAACATCCCTGTCCCTGTCACTGTTACCTTTTTGCTTTTATACACATGGACAAAGAATCAGGTGGAAGCAGCGGTCATCTTGCCTGAGGACATTTGTCATGACTCAGTGGGATGAGTAAAGTGACCTTGTTACTGATGCAAGGCCAACAGACAGGGTCTGCATGGCTGGAAAGCCTCACTGAATGGTCAGAGGAAAGATTGCAGGGAGATTTTAGATCACTGTCACTGGCCTGAGTCGTCAGACATGCTGTGTTGTCAGAAGCGAGAGCAGCTGGTGAGGTACAGTGACAGTGATGTGACGTGACGTTTTGCTGTGGTGTTGTTTCTGTCTGGGTGATGGGCAGCTCTCTCTGCAGAAAGGACCACATACATATTCATGTCTGGAGATACATTGTTATTTGTCTTCTGGACTGGGTGTCACAGAGTGGCATTTCAAGCATTTGATTTCCCAACACTCCCAGAAAATACAAGAGGTTCTCTGCCCAGTGACACAGCTCATCTGCGGACGGACAGGTTTCCCAGTGGACAGTAACAAAGTGTTTGCTTTGTATTCTATGAGGTCACGTTTTTGGTCGAGAAGGTTTGAGTTTCTGTAGGTGGCTTCATCTTTCCTTATATGCAAAGTGTCACAGTTTATAGTTCATCAGCGGCACAAAGCTGACTAAGGCTTTATCATTGCACTGTGAGAAGGCAGTTCCTTTGTGTTGTGTTTCATAATTGAATGATTTAAAACTCTTTTCTAATAAAACCAAGCAATAGCTTCAATGCAGATGTGAACCTATAGCGGGCAATATGAAAATAAGGCACATTTCACATTTACATTGGCGTACTATGATGATGAACTATTTAATCATGGAAATTATCCTCTATCTGCACAAAATGTTAGTATTTTGTATGATTCTGTAGTATTGTGTGGTATTATTTTGAGTGTAATTAATTTGCCAAATGTAACACAATAAACAAATCTACAAAATGAGGATTTCTATCCATGTCGTTGTCATTTGTAAATAGTAAAGTGACTATATTTATTATTTTATATACACTACCCTTCCAAGGTTTGGGGTCACTTAGAAATGTCCTTATTTTTCAAAGAAAAGCACTGTTTTTTTCAATGAAGATAACATTAAATTAATCAGAAATACACTCTATACATTGTTAATGTGGTAAATGACTATTCTAGGTGGAAACGTCTGGTTTTTAATGAAATATCTACATAGGTGTATAGAGGCCCATTTCCAGCAACTATCACTCCAGTGTTCTAATGGTACATTGTGTTTGCTAATCGCCTTAGAAGACTAATGGATGATTAGAAAACCCTTGAAAACCCTTGTGCAATTATGTTAGCACAGCTGAAAACTGTTTTGCTGGTGAGAGAAGCTATAAAACTGGCCTTCCTTTGAGCTAGTTGAGAATCTGGAGCATCACATTTGTGGGTTCGATTATACTCTCAAAATGGCCAGAAAAGAGAACTTTGATGTGAAACTCGCCAGTCTATTCTTGTTCTTAGAAATGAAGGCTATTCTATGCGAGAAATTGCGAAGAAACTGAAAATTTCCTACAACGGTGTGTACCACCCTTCAGAGAACAGCACAAACTGGCTCTAACCAGAGTAGAAAGAGAAGTGGGAGGCCCCGTGCACAACTCAGCAAGAAGACAAGTATATTAGAGTCTCTAGTTTGAGAAATAGACGCCTCACAGGTCCTCAACTGGCAGCTTCTTTAAATGGTAACCGCAAAACGCCAGTGTCAACGTCTACAGTGAAGAGGCGACTCGGGATGCTGGCCTTCTAGGCAGAGTGGCAAAGAAAAGCCATATCTGAGACTGGCCAATAAAAAGAAAAGATTGATATGGGCAAAAGAACACAGACATTGGACAGAGGAAGATTGGAAAAAGTGTTATGGACAGACGAATCAAAGTTTGAGGTGTTTGGATCACACAGAAGAACATTTGTGAGACGCAGAACAGGTGAAAAGATGCTGGAAGAGTGCCTGACGCCATCTGTCAAGCATGGTGGAGGTAATGTGATGGTCTGGGGCTGCTTTGGTGCTGGTAAAGTGGGAGATTTGTACAAGGTAAAAGGGATTTTAAATAAGGAAGGCTGTCACTCCATTTTGCAACGCCATGCCATACTCCTGTGGACAGCGCTTGATTGGAGCCAATTTCCTCCTACAACAGGACAATGACCCAAAGCACACCTCCAAATTATGCAAGAACTATTTAGGGAAGAAGCAGGCAGCTGGTATGCTGTCTGTAATGGAGTGGCCAGCGCAGTCACCAGATCTCAACCCCATTGAGCTGTTGTGGGAGCAGCTTGACCATATGGTACGCAAGAAGTGCCCATCAAGCCAATCCAACTTGTACCGGGAGGTGCTTCAGGAAGCGTGGGGTGAAATTTCTACAGATTACCTCAACAAATTAACAGCTAGAATGCCAAAGGTCTGCAATGCTGGAATTGCTGCAAATGGAGCATTCTTTGGCGAAAGCAAAGTTTGAAGAACAAAATTAATATTTCAAATAAAAATCATTATTTCTAACCTTGTCAATGTCTTGACTATATTTTCTATTCATTTTGCAACTCATTTGATAAATAAAAGTGTGAGTTTTCATGGAAAACACGAAATTGTCTGGGTGACCCCAAACTTTGGAACGGTAGTGTATGTCTTTCCATCTTTCAGGAGTGAAGGGGAGAGTGATTTCAGACACAATATCTCTAGTAGTACAATCTAGCTAACCAGCTAAGAGCCCATTGGCTATCGTCTAATGACGAATTAGCCTCTGGGGGCACGGACAATAATTTGGGGCTTCCAGTGTAGACAGCAGATATCCGTCTTCCGTTCTCAGTTCACTGTTTACATTTTGAGTAGTTTCTTTTATCACACAAACAGTGATACTTTTTAATGGTATTTTAGGTCCAGAAGACATTTTGGCTCATCTCTATTAAAAATTATGTTTAAATAAAAACAGCTTATGAATCATCTACAACTACATCTACAACAAATCTACATCTTCTATAAATAACATAATTTGTTAGAGCAACAGTTGTCCAACTCTTTTGCTCTCCACAAGGACTGTTTACCTGTGGGCAACCAAAGCCGGCTCAAACATGATTGGTCAAACTAGAAAGGGAAACCAGAAGGCTTTCGGCCCCAAAATCCTGTCCCTCGCCGACAGAATCTGCATATTCACATGCATAATCTGTTTACAGCGATTAGCCTACGAGCTTAACCAGCACAGACCCAACGCAGCTGACCAGACTTACGGCGTCTTTGTTCTGTCAGTGTCTACTTTAGGGTGGACACTTTGAAAAGCTGGTGAATAAAGGTGTGTTCTACTTTACTTGAGAAAAATAGCAGGTCACTGCACCCTGGCGACTCTGACCCTCTCCACCTCAGAATGAATTGGTCCATTGGTTGTCCTGGTTATTGGTCCCTTTCTTTCTGCAGCTCCCACCTTGTTCACATGTGCGTAAAGCTGAACTCTAGCAGAAACAGTTTGAGTTTTTAATCAATGAGAGCACCATGAACTTAGGCCTGTACAATAATAATTCCATTTCTGGTTTAACAGAACCTAACATCGGTCGTTCTGATAACCGGTACTATGGAGCTGGTCACTGGCTACTAGTGAGTGGACGAGGCAGAGTCATTGATTACAAGCAACATCTTCAGAGCCTTGAATAAAGTTCTTGATATGATGGGAGAAGAAACAATCTTACCTGCAGATCAATTCAATTATAGTGACAGACAAAGTGACATTCAACAAAGTGAAATGTTAACAATAAGATCACCTTTTATCACTGAGTATTTCTGCTCTTTTGTCTAATGATGAAGAAAGTATTATGTGTAGGGGATTCAGATTTAAGAAGTTAAAGTATAGTTAATATGTGATAAGCTCAGTCTGACTAAAATGTTCAGTTATAATCGTAGGCAATATTGAAAAGTGTGTGGATAATTCGTATTCCCTCACGTCGGCTACAGCCAGTGGCCCAAGGCTTTATGTTTTTCGTCTCTTCCGTCTGATTAGATTTCAGGAGTTAAAGGTCACAGTGATCTCATGTGAGTCTAGAAAAAAATAGGATGCAGACTGTAACTGCAAGGGTTGGCAGAGCCATACAACAACTGTGTGGTGTTCATTCGAGTTTTTCATAAAAGACATCAGAGGTTTTAATTGTTATTCCCCCTCATGCTGCTCTGAGGTGCACTGATAGAATTAAACTAAAAGCATCTGCACATTGTCAGGAATCAAATCAAGCTAGAAGAGATGTGATGTATTGATATATAGTAATAAACTATTCCTCTGTTTGTGAGAAGCTCTGTTTTAAATCCAGAGTTGACACATGGAAAGTCTGGAACAGTAAAACGATTTCACTCAACTATGAAAATATCTGCTAACATTTATTATTTCTCACTCAACTGTATCCTAAATCTCTTGTGTCACTGTCATGGCCATGTAGATCAGGTTTCTCGCGATCTGATTGGTCAGTGGTTGGGCCGTTGACAGGTTCTGATGTGTTATCTAAAATTTGGTTGGTTGGTTAAAAGTGAACCAGCTTCGAAGGACAGAAAAACCAGAGAAAATCTGCGTACAGCTCGATAATGGCAAATCTTGCTGCATAGTCCTGGCTCCTGGTGTGACTGGAGTTGCTTTCAGACATGAACTCTGTATTTGCTCCGAAAGAGGTGCCTGTGAGGACCGAAATGTGGATATGAGTTCCATGTGAGAACACAGCAGGGCATCCCCCTCTAGATTCACAGGGAGTGAGTGGAGGGTTAACGACGCTTCTAATGCGCGACGGATGAAAATAAAAAGAAAGATAAACTAATATACCCCGGGGAAATAGCCGTGTCATACGTGTAGAAGGCACCGACAAAGATGTCATGAGAGTTTGTGGTAAATGGATTTGTATAACACTTTTCTAGTCTTGATGACCACTCAAAGTGCATTACAGTACAGTTTTTCATTCACCCATTCAAACACACATTCATACAGTGCATCTATGTGCAATAACTGGGGGTAATTTGGGGTTCAGTATCTTGCCCAAGGACACTTCAGCATTCAGAATGGGGAAGACTGGGATCAAACCGCTAACCTTCTACTTAGAGGACGACCGCTCTAACCCCTGAGCCACAGCCGCCCTAATTTAGTGGTGATAAGATCTGATGCCTGTGTCGGGGGTGCTGTGAAGACAATCACGTTATCTCCACAGCGGAGTTAATACGTCGCTTCCGGCCTCTGCGACTGCTCCCCCTCTCGCCTGAACAATGCGGAGGATTTGTTGCTGTTGTGAACGCGTCCGTGCGGAGAACCTCCCGCTGTGTTGTGCATGTGTGAAAAGCAAACTCTGGGTAAACTCCGTGGCGAATCCTTCAGATTTTATCCGCAGGTCATGTCTAACATGCATGTTCACCACAAGTTCTGTGAGTGCTATGTGTTTTACTTACACATCCTCTGACAGACAACAGCACCCGGAGGCTATAGAAAGCTTGCTGCTGCCAGAATCAATCAGCAGCATCAGCGCAGGCAATGAGCAATAAGCAGCTCATCAGCTGTGAATGGAAATGCCCACATTGCCTTCAGTGCCATCAACATCTATCTCTGCATTCCACTGACAGGAGAACTAATAACATTACGTATTAGTCGATAGATCTGATAGCTTTGTCTGCCAGCAGTCATTTGATACATCTCAGTTGCAGTTATGTAGCCTGTGGTTGATTCATGTGCAGACTCATTGTAGAGCTTTCTAATCAGCAGGCAGTTTGTGTTGACATGAGGATACAAATTAAATCAGGAAAAAAAAAAACATGTGGACTGGTAGTAAACATTAACACACTACACGCATTACTCATGTCAGAAAAGCATATATACACATCAGTGATCCATTAGCCTATGTTTCTGTCAACTCACATGAATGATCACACTGCTTCTCTGCTGGATTTCTCAATGTTTCATCTATATGAGCATGTCTCTGCTGAGCTGTTGTAGATTTAGCTTTGACCTAATGTCTGTATATGTTGTTATGGTGAGATTAGAAACATCATTGCTGCTCGGCCTCAGATTAATGAAAAGTTCCTTCAAAGATATTCTCTGTCTGTCAGTTCCTTATTGTTTTGAAGCTATATGCACAAGCACTTGTCCTGTTTCATGGAATATATTCAAAAAATTGCAATCTGTAACATTTCATAAGTAAAACGTTGACAGGTCCGGTTTTAATGTCTTGGAGGCCTCAGGCCATAGACAAGCTGCAGTGTTACATGATTTCTACTTTTGCCTTTACCTTTAGTTAAACTAGACTATAGCTTTCATGATGTCATTCTTCTAAATAAAGACCAGGGTTGTTTAAGGCTTTGCAGCACTTTGCAGGTTTTGGTTACAGCTTGAAACTTGCTGACCAGCATTTAGTCTCCCATCTGGCACGAGCTAGCTTTGACTGAGCCTTTTAACTGCTCTGATTTCCACTCGTTAGCCCGTCCAGACAGACAGGGCCATTAGACAGGAGGTTAATGGACCTCCATTGGATCACATGGTCAGAGATTGAGGTTTCTGAGAAGAGATGAAGCGCTGGACTGACCTGAGCTGGGCAGAGAGTTCAGCCAGCTGGGCAGCAGTGAAATATGAGGTTGTGGATGACACAAGGCTGTGGTTGAAATATGAGCCTGTAGGTTTTACAGAAAGTGTTATCCAGCTCTGTAAGGAGATCTGAAACAGTGAGGGAAGATCTGTGGCAACCTAAAAGCTCCTCCTTTGTGTTTAAATCCAAAAGTATTTGTATGTTCATGGAAAACAAATCTTGGAGCCGTCCTGTATATCCAGTGCTACACTCAGTGCACATGTAGGAAATAGTAAAAGGACTGCATTTATAGATCACTTTTCTCGTTGTCACGATGACCGTGCTTCACACTACAGCTGCTTTCAGACATGCACTGGACTAATTATCCATGGGCAATGGAGTTTTTCTGCTACTCCCCAACTCGGAATTACAGATTATAAACAAGCCCATGTGAGGATACAGTAGAATTATTCACCACAGGTGAGTGGGGGTGCGTTGGTGACATTTCTGGCATGCAACAGATGCAAAACTGAAAGAATACTTCTATGTCCAGATGAAAAAGAGGTGCCATAGTCATAGAAGATGCCTGCCGAAAATGTCGACTAAGAAAGATGAGATATGAGAGTTTAGAGTTCAAGGGCTTATGCCGGTGTTCATATGCTATAAACAAAAACGTGAATTTTGCAGCGGATTTTATTCGCTATGTTCTGCCTCCTGCATGCTCTGCCCAGGCACCACCGCTCGCCTGAATGCTCCTGAGATTTTCCTTGTTGTGAACACATCTGACCCGGACAATCTCCAGCTCTTTATGTGTGAAAGGCAAACTCTGGAAAATGTGTGGACTCAATTGTGCCAAGTTCTAAGACAGAAAGTAAAAGTGTGGAGACCAGGGTGCTTAAAAAACGTAAAAGTTTTCATGAACCTAGCTCTTTAATTCCCTAGCCTTAGCCTAAACAGGATTTCTTTCTCATAACCATTATCTTTCCCTATACCACAATTAGCATCCGCAGATATTGAACTAAGTTGTCATTAAATGTAACTAAAGGATTTGCATATTTCTCTAATGATGATGTTTGTAGACTGCACAGTGGGGAAGAAATAGCTTTACTCTGGGGCCAATAACATTTCAGCAGTGCAAAACCAGATAGTTAACAAAAAGTGCAAAATGATTAAATATAGTGTCTCGGAAAATAAAAGCTCCGATAGCCAGGTAGGCAGTACAAAATGATAAATACATCTATGATAGTCTGCCACTCAAACTTAATTACGGAATCATTTGGCTGCAATTAGGCCTTGATGTTCTACATGTAAAATGTCGAACAGGACCATCAAATTAACTGAATCAATCGTGCTGTTAATGTGACATGGACGGTGACATTTTGCAAGGATGAGTTCTTCTCTTTCAAGCTGTTGATCGGGAGCTGTATTATTTACCTCAGTTCCTGGGTCAGTGTCATCCCTCTGAATTCGGTACTTTCAGGGATGCTGCACAGACTCGTGTCCCGTCAAGAAAAAAAGTTCATGGCTCCAGTAACCCAGTGGAGTTGAGGGGAATTACAATGAGTTTGAACTGCCAACACTAGAGTCACTTGTGTTGTATTTACTGCTCCTCAGGGTGACTTTATTGTCTGACAGCAGAACTAACAATACAGTTGCATGCTTGTGTTACAGTATTAAGACTGCACATGCTGCGTTTCCCTGAGTTTGGGAATGCTTTTGCAGTTGTTTTAGTTTTGAGACTGGGGGATTTTGTCAGCACAGCAGGATCGGAGGAGGTCACAAACACCACACACAAGCAAACACCCACCAGAGTGCAGAGGGAGGGAGTTGGTGGGGAGCAACACTTTTTGACTGCAGTGTGTTTTTTTGTTTTTTTGAACTTCACCCAGAACTTGCATTGGACCTTTGTGATGATGTGAATTCTATCTCTGTGTCTATCTACTCAAATTTGTCTGTCTTTATCTGTCCTCATCTACATTATTGTTTCTATATCAGTCTCTATTCCTGTCTCTATCTCTACTTTTGTCTCGGTCCCTGTTTATATCTTTATGTCTTAGGACTCGTTATCTGTTTCTGTCTCTAACTGTCTCTATATCTATTTTATCTCTGTCTCTATTTCGATGTCTGACTCTATATATGTCTTTATCTCTAGTTCTGTTTCTATCTCCATTTCTACATCTTTTCTATCCATCTCTCTTTCTATCTATATCTCCATTTCATCTATATCTCTATTTTTGTATTTATCTCTGTTTGTATTTCTTTATCTAACTCTGTCTTTCGCTGACTCTCTATCTCTGTGTCTACCTCTGTCTCTATCACCATTTCCATCTCTATCTCTATTTCTGCTGTGCCGCTGTGGCTGATGGGGTAGAAGGGTCATGGAAAGGTTGGCGGTTTGATCCCAGTCTACCCCATCTGCCTGCTGAAGTGTTTTTGGCAAATATATTGAACCCCAATTTGCCCCTCATAGAAAAACAGTGCTGCCCATAGATGTACTGTATGAATGTGTGTGTGAATGGGTGAATGACAAAACAACTGTACTGTATTTCGTTCTTCATCTGTCTCTATTCTATTTCCGTGTCGTCAGCTCTAACTAGATTTTAGTCTGTATCACCATTTCCACCTCTATCTTTATTTCTATCTCTATCTGTCTTTCTGTCTCTGTCTCCGTTGGTATCTTTATCCATCTATCCACATGTCTGTCTCTGTCTCTATATCTGTCTCTGTCTCTAGCTGTGTATTGGTTTCCCTGTCAGTATGGGTTAGTTTACACTTACTTACCACCACATTGTATCACATGGGGCATGCAACTCCTGATGCTCTTTATAGGTTTGAAGTATGTTAAGCTTCTGGCTACACCCCACTGAGGGATGTCACAGCAGGGGGAAATATCACTAAGGGCTGCTCTCTATTCAGATTCAGTCTGCCGCCATAATATACCCACAGTTCTTGTATATTTAAATACAAGTGCAAACGTTACAATAACTACAGTAATAAAAAAACTAAACATTATACTCTAGATTACAGCAACAAAGCAGTCATACTCTCTCTGTGTTATTGTGTCTTGATCGTGGAGTCATTCCATCTGCTTGTTCTGATCCTGCAAGAACCTTGTCTGGTTCTGAACTGTCACTGTCTACCTGTGTGTGAGTGCATGCTGGGGTTGGCATGGTAACATGGAGACGAATGGAAGCATGCTGGTTGGTTTGGCAACCGCAATAGGCCTGGTGGGTGGCAGACAACAGACAGAGAGTCAGCGTCTGTGTTCTTGGGGATTGACATGTCATCTGTCCTTGCTATTGTTGTATTATCACCGAAAATGTGTACGCTCACCATGATGCAGTAAGAACAGGCCTGCATGACACACTCAGGATGAGTCCAACATCATCCTGGTCTGTTGTTTAGTCTAAAGCTTGCGTTTCTACCAAGAACCTTTTTCAAGGAACTAAAAGGTGTCTGCAGGCTGTTGTTAGCCTGCGTTTCCACCGTATGAGACAACAATATAAAGCAATGATGCTGTAGAACGCACCAGAAGTACTCTAAACAACTTTAACTACTTAAAGTGAGGAAAAAGACTGACTTGCTAAAATAAATCGCTGGACTCCTCGACCAGCACCGTGTGTTAAGCAATGCATGCTGCACCTCAAAGGTTCCTGTGCTCTCGTAAAGGCTACCTCCTGAGCAGCAAAATGAACGCTGGTCCCTATGGTGGAAATGAGATGAGTTCCTGAAAATCACCCACTTCCTGGGGAAAGTTCTAGAA
>NC_061492.1:24674476-24694975 GCF_022539355.2 Hippoglossus stenolepis
GTGTTGAAATGCTTGGAAGCAGATTTTTGCATGAGGCAGAAATTTGGAGCTTGCTCCTTTCTCTCCAATGACATCGACCCAGCATTGCAGTGCCGCTGGGAACGGTGCACTCTGTTCTTACTCTTGTAGAAAACCAAACACCCAAACAATTGTCGCGTATCAAAAGTGAATTCTACACTGGCTCAATGAAAGTGAGGTAACGGCCTGGCACACGCCAAGTGTGTGAAACCGCCTGATGGCTCACTGCCAGTGACGTGACTAAACGGGGTCACAATGAGCTTGAACTGATTCCTAAATTGAGTTAGAAGCGTTTGTCAAGAATGGAAACTTAAGCCACCAAAACTCTGGGAGACTTGGTGAGAAACCAGAGCAGCATACTTTTGGAGCAACAAGTGGTTCAGGGATGGCTATTAGGCAGGCTTAAAAGCCAATCACAGTAGTCAGGGCAGGAGGTAATAAAGAGACTGCATAATTTTGGTTGGCAGATGGAGAAGGGTTGGGAATGTTGCATACTGGGATCTGACATGGAAAGCAAAGAGAGGCCTACCGTGAAGGTGGTGACTGTGACCGAGAGGCCCCTCTGCTGCTCTCCAACAGAGGGCCATGCTGACTCAGTTTCTTCTTCATAACGCACAAGTCTCCTTTTACTAAAGACTCTGTGGGAGAGGAACAAACATGAGTTGAATATATTTTGGCAGGCTTTGCTGTATGAATGAACTGTGAAATAGGAAAACAAAGAGCTGTCTAGGTCAGGAAAACAAGCGCCACAAAGGAGAGCTTGGGCGGAGGTGACAGCAGCCATTGTTATGCACACCTACGAACGGGGTACCTAACAATGAGATTTGTGCCAAGAGCTTGGCGTGACATCCAACACTTGGGCTTTTCATGTCTCGCCTTTGGCTAAGATCAAGTGTAGTATCTGTTCTTATCAGTTTAATATCTGATATGTCCTCTATATGAGGACTACACATTAAGCAGATTTTGGCATGAGGGGCAGAAATTTGAGCTTGCCCTTTCTCTCCACGCATCGACCTAGCATTGCAGTGCCGCTGGGAACGGTGCATCTGTTCTTACCTTGTAGAAACCAAACAATCAAACAATTGCTTCTGTATCAAAAAGTGAATTCTACACTGGCTCAATGGAACAAGGTAACGGCCTGGCGCACACACAGAACAGAAACTGCCATTTGATGGCTCACTGCTTGTGACGTGACCATGCACGGGGTCACAATGAGCTGAACTGGATCCCAAACTGAGTTAGGAAGCGCTTGTCGAATGAAACTTGCTTTCACTCAAGACCTCCTGGGAGACTTGGTGAGAAACCAGAGTCAGCATTTTGGAGCGAATGTAAGTGGTTCAGGGATGTATTGTTTAGGCAGGCTTAAAAGCCAATCACAGAAGTCAGGCAGGAGGTAATAAAGACGTGTATAATTTGGTTGGCAGATGGGGCGGGTTGGGAATGTTGCATACTGGGATCTGACATGAAAGCAAAGAGAGGCCTACCGTGAAGGTGGTGATCAGACCGAGAGGCTCCTCTGCTGCTCTCCAACAGAGGGCCATGCTGACTCTGGTTTCTCAACGCAAGTCTTTCGCTTTTACTAAAGACTTCCGTGAGAGGAACAAACATGAGTTGAATATATTTTGGCAGGCTTTGCTGTATGGCTGAGCCTTATGAAATTGTGAAAAGTCAAAGAGCTGTCTAGGTCAGAAATCAAGCGCCACAAAGGAGAGCTTGGGAGGTGATAAGTAGCAGCCATTGTTATGCACACCTACGAACGGTACCACAACAAGTGAGATTTGTGCCAAGAGCTTGGCGTGGACATCCAACACTTGGGGCTTATCGCTTCTCGGCCTTTGGCTAAGATCAAGTGTAGTATCTGTTCTTATCAGTTTAATATCTGATATGTCCTCTATATGAGGACTACATATTAAGCAGATTTTGGCATGAGGGGCAGAAATTTGGAGCTTGCCCCTTCTCTCCACGCATCGACCTAGCATTGCAGTGCCGCTGGGAACGGTGCACTGTTCTTACCATAATTTTGTAGAAAACCAAACACTCAAACAATTGTCCGTATCAAAAGTGAATTTACACTGGCTCAATGAAAGTGAGGGACGGCCTGGCCACACAAGGTGTGAAACCTCTGATGGCTCACTGCTTAGTGACGTGACCATGCACGGGGTCACAATGAGCTTGAACTGATTCCAAATTGAGTTAGAGTTGTCAAGAATGGAAACTTGCTTTCACTCAAGACCTTCTGGGAGACTTGGTGAGAAACCAGAGCCAGCATTTTGGAGCGAATGTGGGGTCTAGGGATGTATTGTTTAGGCAGGCTTAAAAGCCAATCACAGTAGTCAGGCAGGAGGTAATAAAGACGTGTATAACTTTGGCTGGCAGATGGGGGGTTGGGAATGTTGCATACTGGGATCTGACATGGAAAGCAAAGAGAGGCCTACCGTGAAGGTGGTGATCAGACCGAGAGGCTCCTCTGCTGCCCTCCAACAGAGGGCCATGCTGACTCTGGTTTCTTTCATAACGCACAAGTCTTTCACCTTTACTAAAGACTTCCGTGGAGAGGAACAAACATGAGTTGAATATATTTTTGGCAGGCTATTGCTACACAAAGTTCTGAAATTGTGAAAGTCAAAGAGCTGTCTAGGGTCAGAAATCAAGCGCTACAAAGGAGAGCTTGGGCGGAGGTGATAAGCAGGTCAGCCATTGTTATGCACACCTACGAACGGGGTACCACAACAAGTGAGATTTGTGCCAAGAGCTTGGCGTGACATCCAACACTTGGGCTTATCGCCAGCCTTTGGCTAAGATCATGTAGTATCTGTTCTTATCAGTTTAATATCTGATATGTCCTATATGAGGACTACATATTAAGCAGATTTGGCATGAGGGGCAGTAATTTGGAGCTTTTCCTTCTCTCCACGCATCGACCTAGCATTGCACCTGGGAACGGTGCACTCTGCTCCTTACCTTGTAGAAAACCAAACACTCAAACAATTGTCGGTATCAAAATGAATTCTACACTGGCATCAATGAAACTGAGGTAACGGCCTGGCACACACAAGTCTGTGAAACCGCTCTGATGGCTCACTGCTTAGTGACGTGACATCATGCGGGTCACAATGAGCTTGAACTGGATTCCAAATTGAGTTAGAAGCGCTTGTCAAGAATGGAAACTTGCTTTCACTCAAGACCTTCTGGGACTTGGTGAGAAACCAGAGTCAGATTTTGGAGCGAATGCAAGTGGTTCAGGATGTATTGTTTAGGCAGGCTTAAAAGCCAATCACAGTAGTCAGGGCAGGAGGCATTAAAGACGTGTATAATTGTTGGCAGATGGGGGCGGGTTGGGAATGTTGCATACTGGGATCTGACATGCGGAAAGCAAAGAGAGGCTACCACCGTGAAGGTGGTGACTCAGACCGAGAGGCTCCTCTGCTGCTTCCAACAGAGGGCCATGCTGACTCTGGTTTCTTCATAACGCACAAGTCTTTCGCCTTTACTAAAGACTTCCGTGGAGAGGAACAAACATGAGTTGAATATATTTTTGGCAGGCTTTGCTGTATGGCTGAGCTTTATGAAATTTGAAAGTCAAAGAGCTGTCTAGGTCAGGAAATCAAGCGCCACAAAGGAGAGCTTGGGCGGAGGTGATAAGCAGCAGCCATTGTTATGCACACCTACGACAACGGGGTACCACAACAAGTGAGATTTGTGCCAAGAGCTTGGCGGACATCCAACCTTGGGGCTTACGCCTCGCCTTTGGCAAGATCAAGTGTAGTATCTGTTCTTATCAGTTTAATATCTGATATGTCTCTATATGAGGACTACATATTAAGCAGATTTTTGGCATGAGGGGCAGAAATTCTGAGCTTGCTCCTTTCTCTCCACGCATCGACCTAGCATTGCAGTGCCGCTGGGAACGGTGCACTCTGTTCTTATTGTAGAAACCAAACACTCAAACAATTGTCGCATCAAAGTGAATTCTACACTAGCTCAATGAAAGTGAGGTAATGCACTGGCACACAAGTGTGTGAAACCGCTCTGATGGCTCACTGTTAGTGACGTGACCGCATCGGTCACAATGAGCTTGAACTGGATTCCAAATTGGTTAGAAGCGTTTGACAAGAATGGAAACTTGCTTTCACCAAGACCTTCTGGGAGACTTGGTAGAGAAACCAGAGTCAGCATTTTGGAGCGAATGTGTGGTTCAGGGATGTATTGTTTAGGCAGGCTTAAAAGCCAATCACAGTAGTCAGGCAGGAGGTAATAAAGACGTGTATAATTTTGGTTGGCAGATGGGGGGCGGTTGGGAATGTTGCAGCACTGGGATCTGACATGGAAAGCAAAGAGAGGTCTACCGTGAAGGTGGTGATCAGACCGAGAGGCTCCTCTGCTGCTCTCCAACAGAGGGCCATGCTGACTCTGGTTTCTTCATAACGCACAAGTCTTTCGCCTTTACTAAAGACTTCCGTGAGGAGGAAACAAACATGAGTTGAATATATTTTTGGCAGGCTTTGCTGTATGGCTGAGCCTTATGAAATTGTGAAAAGTCAAAGAGCTGTCTAGGTCAGGAAATCAAGCGCCACAAAGGAGAGCTTGGGCGTGAGGTGATAAGCAGCAGCCATTGTTATGCACACCTACGAACGGGTACCACAACAAGTGAGATTTGTGCCAAGAGCTTGGCGTGGACATCCAACACTTGGGGCTTATCGCCTCGGCCTTTTGGCTAAGATCAAGTGTAGTATCTGTTCTTATCAGTTTAATATCTGATATGTCCTCTATATGAGGACTACATATTAAGCAGATTTTTGGCATGAGGGGCAGAAATTTGGAGCTTGCTCTTTCTCTCCACGCATCGACCTAGCATTGCAGTGCCGCTTGGGAACGGTGCACTCTGTTCTTACTCTGTAGAAAACCAAACACTCAAACAATTGTCGCATATCAAAAGTGAATTCTACACTGGCTCAATGAAAGTGAGGTAACGGCCTGGCACACACAAGCGTGTGAAACCGCTCTGATGGCTCACTGCTTAGTGACGTGACCATGCACGGGTCACAATGAGCTTGAACTGGATTCCAAATTGAGTTAGAAGCGTTTGTCAAGAATGGAAACTTGCTTTCACTCAACACCTTCTAAACTTGGTGAGAAACCAGAGTCAGCATTTTGGAGCGAATGTAAGTGGTTCAGGGATGTATTGCTTAGGCAGGCTTAAAAGCCAATCACAGTAGTCAGGCAGGAGGTAATAAAGACGTGTATAATTTGCTTGGTACAGATGGGGGCGTGGTTGGGAATGTTGCATACTGGGATCTGACATGCGGAAAGCAAAGAGAGGCCTACCGTGAAGGTGGTGATCAGACTGTAGAGGCTCCTCTGCTGCTCTCCAACAGAGGGCCATGCTGACTCTGGTTCCTTCATAACGCATGTCTTTCGCCTTTACTAAAGACTTCCGTGGAGAGGAACAAACATGAGTTGAATATATTTTTGGCAGGCTTTGCTGTATGGCTGAGCCTTATGAAATTGTGAAAAGTCAAAGAGCTGTCTAGGTCAGAAATCAAGCGCCACAAAGGAGAGCTATAGAGGTGATAAGCAGCAGCCATTGTTATGCACACTCAAACGGGTACGCAACAAGTGAGATTTGTGCCAAGAGCTTGTGACATCCAACACTTGGGGCTTATCGCCGGCCTTTGGCTAAGATTGATTGAGAGACGGAGACAAAGCTTAACAAAGAAGGAACACAATCGACACAAAGATGACCAAGGACCAGACAAGCCCAAAGGTTGGGGTGAGGGTACACGACACGCTTCCAGGTGGAACCAGTGGAGGAACTTATGATCGAGAGACTGGTTCTGCAAAAAGGTCATCATGGAACAACTGAGTCTGAAGGTCGAAGATGTGTACTGTATCCAGTGGAACCAGCCAGAAAGCCTTCGACGTTACACTGGTAAGCGAGGATGTGTTCAAGAGGCCGAAGCCTGCAGAAAGGAGGCTGGGAAAAAGATTCACAGCCGGTTACAAGATCCAGAACCTGGACAGACCAACAGGAACGGTCATTCGTGCACACTTTACAAACCCTTCTGTCACCGACCGAGCACTAGCTGCTTTGGGACAGCACTAGAAACACAGACTAGTTAGGTATCTAAAAGACATGAGGGGATTCTGACAGGAAGAAGGCAGTTTCCAGGTGCTGCTGAACCCGATCCAGGCTGGTCCTGAGACTGAAGCATCCACCCGCTCTTTTCAGCCTTGGTGGGGATCATGGGTTACCTGTTTCCACTTCGCAACCAGCGTTTGTCGGGCGTTGTAGCAGTCTGGCCACAGAGGCAGCGTCCGAGCCTGCCGTACCTGTGGCCAAGGGGGCCATGAGGCCAAGACTGCACGGGGCCCAAGGCCTGTCAGTGATGTGGGGGACTGGGCCATCTGTACCGAACCTTAGCCGCAAGGAGCACTCGCGAACCGAGACGGAAGCTCCGAGATCCAGAAGGTCTGTTTGAACAAAAATGCGCCAAATGGCACCAATACAGGCAGAGCTGTGCAAACGGATCTTTCTAAGGGGAAACAGAGGAAGCCCCCTGAGAAAGGGAGAAACAAACCGGAAGGGCCACTCGGGAGAGCAGCGGCTTCCAGGAGCCCCGTGACACCCAGGGGGATTTCCCCCCATCAACTCCAGGTCCACCTCCACCTCCTACAAGGTCAAGAAGGGGGGAAAGGAGCACCGAGGCTTGGAACGGGGAAGACACCAGGGCTGAGAGAGTAAGGAGGGGGCTGGCAGTAAAAAAACTGCCAAAGGCAACGGGACAGAGGACAGGACCAAGAGAAGGGAGCTGATGGGGGATGGATGGGGGGTAGGGGCAAGGCAAAGAAGGGCTGCAGAGGAGGGAGGACATCAGGAGCGGAAAGGGGCAACACAGGGCTAGGGGAGAGGTGGAGAGGCTATGAGCAGAGCGGGAGGAGATCCAGGTGATCTGGCCTCGCCGAGGTTTGGGGGAAGGAGCTGAGCTACCCAGACTCTGCTCAGACATACCATCCCTTTGGGGAGGATGCAGTAAAGAGGGACCCAACAGGGCCATCAACACCGCCTTAATCCAGTGCTCCTTCTCTGGGGGAAACAGGGATGGACAGTGAGGACCTCTTCTTGCTGTAGGGAGTTTTTTTGGGTGTTTTGCACGTAAAGACTTTAAAAATACAATAATAATGACTGCAGTTAAAATTCTTTCATTAAATGTAAGAGGAATGAGGGACGCAAGTTAAAAGAAGGGTTGTTTATGATTTTGTGGACCAGCTGCATGTACAAATTTGTTTATTGCAGAGGTCCATTTAGACACAAGGGGGATGTTGCAAAATTCTCAAAGGAGTGGACGAAAGGGGACCCAATCTGAGTGGGGGTCCACCTTACAGGTGTCGGGATTCTGTCTGGTGTTAAAGAGATTTAGGGTGGGAGGATGTTTCTCTTACAATTGTTCAAGGCAGGATAATGGGTGCTGACATCACATGGGGACAAGGTCGAGGGTTTTGGTGGTGTATGAACCACAAACTCAGAGGGGAAACGTATTTAGAAATGTTTCAGTTAGGAGAGCCACACCTAGCCACCAATAGGCAGGCAATTGTAGGGGGGATTTCAATGTGCAGTTAGGGAAGGGGGGACACCAGCGATAGTTATATCTCCAACCTGATGGCCAGACACGGCTAGTAGATGGGGGAGGATGGTCAGCCCAATTCCAGATGGTCCTACATGGCGAGTAACCCACGTGAACAAGCGTAACGCCTGACTACGGTTTGTAGAAAAGTCTTGAGTCCGGGGTCAGGTCGACCTGCGCCCTGTGTCTCTTCGACCATGATGGGTTGCTATTTGAGGTGCGCCTGCCCCTGCCTGTTTTCGGGCGTGGGGTACTGGCCCCACAATATTAGTGTAGCAGAGGAAGACAAGTTCAAACAAGGCTCTGAACTGCTTCTCAAAAACCTTCTCAGGACCGAGACCAATGTGTCCTGGGGGTGATGGAGTGGTAAGGAATAAGAAACGGATACAAATGTTTCTAAGTATAAGTACTCAAAAAGGAAGGCAAGTCACCCAACAGGGAGGTGTTTCGCTTACAGCAGCCTCCCAGCTCAAACAAAAAAGGAAACTAAGGCGCACTGTAAATCAGCGAACAGCAGACTCTCAAAGTAAAGCTTAAGGAGGTCTTGAGGAAGAGCCCGGCCTAACCGTTGAAGGCACCGCAAGCCTCCTGAAGCACGAGACATGTTCCGCCGCCTTCTCGCTCCAAACGGGCTGACAGGAAAACACAGGTACAAACCGGGATCAGGGTAGGAAGGTGGTGGTTGCGAAGCAGGTGATGGGTGAGTGCCACTACTGACCAATACCGCACAAGCTCCCAGGAGAGAGGTAGATGTAGGGGGAGGGGGGACTTTCCAGACACTGACCAAGCAGGTGCCGCCGGACATAGCGCAGGCGTTGAGAACCCGCCACCTCGCCAAAGAGCCATGGGAGGTGCCTCTGTAAAATGAATAAGCGAAGGTGCCGGGAATCACGAACTGCAGGAGGCTTTATCCAAGTTCTGGGAGATTCTTTGGCCGGAAGAATAGAATAAGCATGTCCGGGTAATTACTCAGAAGGTGTAACAGGAGGAACTATGACTACAGGAGTGACCTCCTCTGCTTCTAAAAAAGGAGACGGAACCGACCCCGGCAAACTGGGCGGCCACTGACCATGCTGTGTGGATAAGAAGCTTACTAGCAAAGGTCCAAGCTAATAGCTCAGAATGCACAGCCCTTCCACACGCGGGTACATGTGGGACCAAACATGGGTGGCGGGGCGCCGGCGAGATGGAATCAGCCTCACACGCGAGACGCCGCCGCTGGGCGAAAGACAGACACCTGCCACTAACAGAGGTTGCATCTCACCAGCAAAAAGGCCTTTGAGCAGGGTCCACTCAGGCTATATACCAAGGCATTGGAAAGGCTTAGGCTTTACAAGGGGTTTGTCGGATGGTCACAGAACATACAGGTGTGGGGAGCAAAGTGTCAGGCAACGGCCACCTAGGGAAGCTTCCAGGTTGCACTCAGGGGTAACACAGGGAATGCACTCACCGCTGCTCTACATCCTCCACATAGAGCCATGCGGCAGCCATTCGGGCTGAACTCAGAGGTGAAAGGTTTCCCTGGTTCCCGGCAGCAGAGGCCTACGGGGTCAAGCTGTAACAGTATGCTGGATGACACTACACTGCTGCTGGACAGTGACATGCATGCCTGATCCGATCTTTGGAGATTTTCCAGGATTTTTTGGTCGGGGTCTGGAGGACAAACTGGAACCGCCAAGACCTCGGCCAAGTTCTGGGCCGCTGGGAAAGAAAGGACGGACGCACTCGAGTGACTGCCGCGCCTGCACAGACCACTGAAATTACTAGGGTCAGCTTTGAGACAGCCCACAGTGCCACAAAATCACTGAAAAGCGATTTCACAGTCCAGAAGAAGCCAGCGCCCAAGAGCAGGTGCCTGACTTTAATAGGGAAGGTACTTCGGTACTGAAGGCAGACGCCTTGCCATCCCTCCTATATCTGGTATACATATACCCACTGCCAGCTCGCCAGCATGAGGACCTCCCATGCGCCCTGTGTTCTGATTCCTATGGGGTGGTAGACAGGAATATGTGGCCAGGTCTCAGATGCTGGCTGGTACATGAAGCCAGGAGGGAGGAGGGCCACACCTCCCACCATCGAAGCTGGACTGCATTTTTGTTTCATCCTGTGAGAGAACTATCCCTACCGATAGAGCACTCAGGCTACTCCTGAGGCCCCATTCGGTCATAAGCCCAGGGGGTTGGATGGTCTGGAGTTTCAACCTGGCACCCAGGGAAAGAACACAAACAGCTTGCCCAAATCCATGCACAGGTGGCTGGTTAACCCTGAGGCCCTCCGACACAGCCATAAACAAGTAAGCATCACAAGAGCCCTCTACAGAGAGTGGCCAGCAAGAGAAATCACCCAGTGGTGGGGGACCCCACAAAGATTTGAGGGGACACAGCTCACGGGAATTGACAAGGCCCAAAGACGCAAACTGCTGATGTGCCTCTGCACAAATGCTCAGTTATGCGGGAAAACCATGTACCTGGTGAATCTGGTTAGATCCCGCGTCCCCCGGACAACCAAACCAAGAGGAGGAAACGGTCAGGCATACAAGTGGGGACTGTCCAGTGGCAGAATGAGTAGGGAAAAGAAACAGAACGGCTAGGCAGGTGTACAGGATTTTATCTGACCTGGACCAAACCTGAAAGAGGTTTAGGCACAGTGGAATGGTCCTTTAATTTGTCCAAGAGAAGATTATAAGCATAACAAAACAGGAGTATCAGGTCGGACAGGCAAGACCATAAAACAATATTAGGAGACAGTGGGGTGGAAGGGATAATGAGGAGGGTAAGAAGCAGATGTAAAGGGGAACACTGGCAAAGGGACACATTGAGAAGTGGGGGAAACATGCAGCCCTAGAGAGGTGGAAAGGAGGGTTTGGGTGGATATGGTGAAAAAGAGAGGGAACAAGGAGTTCTTTGGACTGTTTTTATTTTTTTCACCTTTTAGTTTCGAAACACGGAATGGGTAGGTTTAAAAAATTAACATTCTATACCTGCAAGGCACATTTGGGGATGAAGGTTGTATTAAGGGATGATCATACGTGATGTCTGATTGTATTGATTTACTTAACCGACAAAGTTTTTGTAATAAAAAAAAAAAAAAAAAATCTGTTCTTATCAGTTTAATATCTGATATGTCCTCTATATGAGGACTACATATTAAGCAGATTTTTGGCATGAGGGGCAGAAATTTGGAGCTTGCTCCTTTCTCTCCACGCATCGACCTAGCATTGCAGTGCCGCTGGGAACGGTGCACTCTGTTCTTACCTTGTAGAAAACCAAACACTCAAACAATTGTCGCATCAAAAGTGAATTTACACTGGCTCAATGAAAGTGAGGGAACGGCCTGGCACACACAAGTGTGTGAAACCGCTCTGATGGCTCACTGCTCAGTGACGTGACCATGCACGGGTCACAATGAGCTTGAACTGGATTCCAAATTGAGTTAGAAGCGCTTTGTCAAGAATGGAAACTTGCTTTCACTCAAGACCTTCTGGGAGACTTGGTGAGAAACCAGAGTCAGCATTTTGGAGCGAATGCAAGTGGTTCAGGGATGTATTGCTTAGGCAGGCTTAAAAGCCAATCACAGTAGTCAAGGCAGGAGGTAATAAAGACGTGTAATTTTGGTTGGCAGATGGGGGCGGGTTGGGAATGTTGCATACTGGGATCTGACATGCGGAAAGCAAAGAGAGGCCTACCGTGAAGGTGGTGATCAGACCGAGAGGCTCCTCTGCTGCTCTCCAACAGAGGGCCATGCTGACTCTGGTTTCTCTTCATAACGCACAAGTCTTTCGCTTTTACTAAAGACTTCCGTGGAGAGGAACAAACATGAGTTGAATATATTTTTGGCAGGCTTTGCTGTATGGCTGAGCCTTATGAAATTGTGAAAAGTCAAAGAGCTGTCTAGGTCAGAAATCAAGCCGCCACAAAGGAGAGCTTGGGCGGAGGTGATAAGCAGCAGCCATTGTTATGCACACCTACGAACGGGTACCACAACAAGTGAGATTTGTGCCAAGAGCTTGGCGTGACATCCAACACTTGGGGCTTATCGCTTCTCGGCCTTTGGCTAAGATCAAGTAGAGTATCTGTTCTATCAGTTTAATATCTGATATGTCCCTCTATATGAGGACTACATATTAAGCAGATTTTTGGCATGAGGGGCAGAAATTTGGAGCTTGCTCCTTTCTCTCCACGCATCGACCTAGCATTGCAGTGCCGCTGGGAACGGTGCACTCTGTTCTTACCTTGTAGAAAACCAAACACTCAAACAATTGTCGCGTATCAAAAGTGAATTCTACACTGGCTCAATGAAACTGAGGTAACGGCCTGGCACACACAAGTGTGTGAAACCGCTCTGATGGCTCACTGCTTAGTGACGTGACCATGAACGGGTCACAATGAGCTTGAACGATTCCAAATTGAGTTAGAAGCGCTTGTCAAGAATGGAAACTTGCTTTCACTCAAGACCTCTGGGAGACTTGGTGAGAAACCAGAGTCAGCATTTTGGAGCGAATGTAAGTGGTTCAGGGATGTATTGCTTAGGCAGGCTTAAAAGCCAATCACAGTAGTCAGGCAGGAGGTAATAAAGACGTGTATAATTTTGGTTGGCAGATGGGGGCGGGTTGGGAATGTTGCATACTGGGATCTGACATGGAAAGCAAAGAGAGGCCTACCGTGAAGGTGGTGACTGTGACCGAGAGGCTCCTCTGCTGCTCTCCAACAGAGGGCCATGCTGACTCTGGTTTCTCTTCATAACGCACAAGTCTTTCGCCTTTTACTAAAGACTTCCGTGGAGAGGAACAAACATGAGTTGAATATATTTTTGGCAGGCTTTGCTGTATGGCTGAGCCTTATGAAATTGTGAAAAGTCAAAGAGCTGTCTAGGTCAGAAATCAAGCGCCACAAAGGAGAGCTTGGGCGGAGGTGATAAGCAGCAGCCATTGTTATGCACACCTACGAACGGGGTACCACAACAAGTGAGATTTGTGCCAAGAGCTTGGCGTGGACATCCAACACTTGGGGCTTATCGCTTCTCGGCCTTTTGGCTAAGATCAAGTGTAGTATCTGTTCTTATCAGTTTAATATCTGATATGTCCTCTATATGAGGACTACATATTAAGCAGATTTTTGGCATGAGGGGCAGAAATTTGGAGCTTGCTCCTTTCTCTCCACGCATCGACCTAGCATTGCAGTGCCGCTGGGAACGGTGCACTCTGTTCTTACCTTGTAGAAAACCAAACACTCAAACAATTGTCGCGTATCAAAAGTGAATTCTACACTGGCTCAATGAAAGTGAGGTAACGGCCTGGCACACACAAGTGTGTGAAACCGCTCTGATGGCTCACTGCTTTGTGACGTGACCATGCACGGGGTCACAATGAGCTTGAACTGGATTCCAAATTGAGTTAGAAGCGTTTTGTCAAGAATGGAAACTTGCTTTCACCAAGACCTTCTGGGAGACTTGGTGAGAAACCAGAGTCAGCATTTTGGAGCGAATGTAAGTGGTTCAGGGATGTATTGCTTAGGCAGGCTTAAAAGCCAATCACAGTAGTCAGGGCAGGAGGTAATAAAGACGTGTATAATTTTGGTTCCAGATGGGCGGGTTGGGAATGTTGCATACTGGGATCTGACAGTGGAAAGCAAAGAGAGGCCTACCGTGAAGGTGGTGATGAGACCGAGAGGCTCCTCTGCTGCTCTCCAACAGAGGGCCATGCTGACTCTGGTTTCTCTTCATAACGCACAAGTCTTTCGCCTTTACTAAAGACTTCCGTGGAGAGGAACAAACATGAGTTGAATATATTTTTGCAGGCTTTGCTGTATGGCTGAGCCTTATGAAATTGTGAAAAGTCAAAGAGCTGTCTAGGCTGAGAAATCAAGCGCCACAAAGGAGAGCTTGGGCGGAGGTATAAGCAGCAGCCATTGTTATGCACACCTACGAACGGGGTACCACAACAAGTGAGATTTGTGCCAAGAGCTTGGCGTGACATCCAACACTTGGGGCTTATCGCCTCGGCCTTTGGCTAAGATCATGTAGTATCTGTTCTTATCAGTTTAATATCTGATATGTCCTCTATATGAGGACTACATATTAAGCAGATTTTTGGCATGAGGGGCAGAAATTTGGAGCCTTCTTTCTCTCCACGCATCGACCTAGCATTGCAGTGTCAGCTGGGAACGGTGCACTCTGTTCTTACCTTGTAGAAAACCAAACACTCAAACAATTGTCGCGTATCAAAAGTGAATTCTACACTGGCTCAATGAAACTGAGGTAACGGCCTGGCACACACAAGTGTGTGAAACCGCTCTGATGGCTCACTGCTTAGTGACGTGACCATGCACGGGTCACAATGAGCTTGAACTGGATTCCAAATTGAGTTAGAAGCGTTTGTCAAGAATGGAAACTTGCTTTCACTCAAGACCTTCTGGGAGACTTGGTGAGAAACCAGAGTCAGCATTTTGGAGCGAATGTAAGTGGTTCAGGGATGTATTGCTTAGGCAGGCTTAAAAGCCAATCACAGTAGTCAGGCAGGAGGTAATAAAGACGTGTATAATTTTGGTTGGCAGATGGGGGTGGTTGGGAATGTTGCATACTGGGATCTGACATGGAAAGCAAAGAGAGGCCTACCGTGAAGGTGGTCACTGTGACCGAGAGGCTCCTCTGCTGCTCTCCAACAGAGGGCCATGCTGACTCTGGTCTCTCTTCATAACGCACGTCTTTCGCCTTTACTAAAGACTTCCGTGGAGAGGAACAAACATGAGTTGAATATATTTTGGCAGGCTTTGCTGTATGGCTGAGCCTTATGAAATTGTGAAAAGTCAAAGAGCTGTCTAGGTCAGAAATCAAGCGCCACAAAGGAGAGCTTGGGCGGAGGTGATAAGCAGCAGCCATTGTTATGCACACCTACGAACGGGGTACCACAACAAGTGAGATTTGTGCCAAGAGCTTGGCGTGGACATCCAACACTTGGGGCTTATCGCTCGCGGCCTTTTGGCTAAGATCAAGTGTAGTATCTGTTCTTATCAGTTTAATATCTGATATGTCCTCTATATGAGGACTACATATTAAGCAGATTTTTGGCATGAGGGGCAGAAATTTGAGCTTGCTCTTTCTCTCCACGCATCGACCTAGCATTGCAGTGCCGCTGGGAACGGTGCACTCTGTTCTTACCTTGTAGAAAACCAAACACTCAAACAATTGTCGCGTATCAAAAGTGAATTCTACACTGGCTCAATGAAACTGAGGTAACGGCCTGGCACACAACGTGTGAAACCGCTCTGATGGCTCACCGTTTAGTGACGTGACTATGCCAGGGTCACAATGAGCTTGAACTGGATTCCAAATTGAGTTAGAAGCGTTTGTCAAGAATGGAAACTTGCTTTCACTCAAGACCTTCTGGGAGACTTGGTGAGAAACCAGAGTCAGCATTTTGGAGCGAATGTAAGTGGTTCAGGGATGTATTGCTTAGGCAGGCTTAAAAGCCAATCACAGTAGTCAGGGCAGGAGGTAATAAAGACGTGTATAATTTTGGTTGGCAGATGGGGGGGGTTGGGAATGTTGCATACTGGGATCTGACATGGGAAAGGCAGAGAGGCCTACCGTGAAGGTGGTGATCAGACTGAGAGGCTCCTCTGCTGCTCTCCAACAGAGGGCCATGCTGACTCTGGTTTCTCTTCATAACGCACAAGTCTTTCGCCTTTACTAAAGACTTCCGTGGAGAGGAACAAACATGAGTTGAATATATTTTTGGCAGGCTTTGCTGTATGGCTGAGCCTTATGAAATTGTGAAAAGTCAAAGAGCTGTCTAGGTCAGAAATCAAGCGCCACAAAGGAGAGCTTGGGCGGAGGTGATAAGCAGCAGCCATTGTTATGCACACCTACGAACGGGTACCACAACAAGTGAGATTTGTGCCAAGAGCTTGGCGTGGACATCCAACACTTGGGGCTTATCGCTCTCGGCCTTTTGGCTAAGATCATGTAGTATCTGTTCTTATCAGTTTAATATCTGATATGTCCTCTATATGAGGACTACATATTAAGCAGATTTTTGGCATGAGGGGCAGAAATTTGAGCTTGTTCTTTCTCTCCACGCATCGACCTAGCATTGCAGTGCCGCTGGGAACGGTGCACTCTGTTCTTACCTTGTAGAAAACCAAACACTCAAACAATTGTCGCGTATCAAAAGTGAATTCTACACTGGCTCAATGAAACTGAGGTAACGGCCTGGCACACACAAGTGTGTGAAACCGCTCTGATGGCTCACTGTTTGTGACGTGACCATGCACGGGGTCACAATGAGCTTGAACTGGATTCCAAATTGAGTTAGGCGTTTGTCAAGAATGGAAACTTGCTTTCACTCAAGACCTTCTGGGAGACTTGGTGAGAAACCAGAGTCAGCATTTTGGAGCGAATGTAAGTGGTTCAGGGATGTATTGCTTAGGCAGGCTTAAAAGCCAATCACAGTAGTCAGGGCAGGAGGTAATAAAGACGTGTATAATTTTGTTGGCAGATGGGGCGGGTTGGGAATGTTGCATACTGGGATCTGACATCGGAAAGCAAAGAGAGGCCTACCGTGAAGGTGGTGATCAGACCGAGAGGCTCCTCTGCTGCTCTCCAACAGAGGGCCATGCTGACTCTGGTTTCTTCATAACGCACAAGTCTTTCGCCTTTACTAAAGACTTCCGTGAGAGGAACAAACATGAGTTGAATATATTTTGGCAGGCTTTGCTGTATGGCTGAGCCTTATGAAATTGTGAAAAGTCAAAGAGCTGTCTAGGTCAGAAATCAAGCGCCACAAAGGAGAGCTTAGGAGGTGATGAGCAGCAGCCATTGTTATGCACACCTACGAACGGGGTACCACAACAAGTGAGATTTGTGCCAAGAGCTTGGCGTGACATCCAACACTTGGGGCTTATCGCCTCGGCCTTTGGCTAAGATCAAGTGTAGTATCTGTTCTTATCAGTTTAATATCTGATATGTCCTCTATATGAGGACTACATATTAAGCAGATTTTTGGCATGAGGGGCGGAAATTTGGAGCTTGCTCCTTTTCTCCACGCATCGACCTAGCATTGCAGTGCAGCTGGGAACGGTGCACTCTGTTCTACCTTGTAGAAAACCAAACACTCAAACAATTGTCGCGTATCAAAAGTGAATTCTACACTGGCTCAATGAAAGTGAGGTAACGGCCTGGCACACACAAGTGTGTGAAACCGCTCTGATGGCTCACTGCTTAGTGACGTGACCATGCACGGGTCACAATGAGCTTGAACTGGATTCCAAATTGAGTTAGAAGCGTTTGTCAAGAATGGAAACTTGCTTTCACTCAAGACCTTCTGGGAGACTTGGTGAGAAACCAGAGTCAGCATTTTGGAGCGAATGTAAGTGGTTCAGGGATGTATTGCTTAGGCAGGCTTAAAAGCCAATCACAGTAGTCAGGCAGGAGGTAATAAAGACGTGTATAAATTTGGTTGGCAGATGGGGGCGGGTTGGGAATGTTGCATACTGGGATCTGACATGGAAAGCAAAGAGAGGCCTACCGTGAAGGTGGTGACAGACCGAGAGGTCCTCTGCTGCTCTCCAACAGAGGGCCATGCTGACTCTGGTTTCTCTTCATAACGCAAGTCTTTCGCCTTTACTAAAGACTTCCGTGAGAGGAACAAACATGAGTTGAATATATTTTTGGCAGGCTTTGCTGTATGGCTGAGCTTTATGAAATTGTGAAAAGTCAAAGAGCTGTCTAGGTCAGAAATCAAGCGCTACAAAGGAGAGCTTGGGCGGAGGTGATAAGCAGCAGCCATTGTTATGCACACCTACGAACGGTACCACAACAAGTGAGATTTGTGCCAAGAGCTTGGTGGACATCCAACACTTGGGGCTTATCGCTTCTGCCTTTGGCTAAGATCAAGTGTAGTATCTGTTCTTATCAGTTTAATATCTGATATGTCCTCATATATGAGGACTACATATTAAGCAGATTTTTGGCATGAGGGGCAGAAATTTGAGCTTGCTCCTTTCTCTCCACGCATCGACCTAGCATTGCAGTGCCGCTGGGAACGGTGCACCTGTTCTTACCTTGTAGAAAACCAAACACTCAAACAATTGTCGCGTATCAAAAGTGAATTCTACACTGGCTCAATGAAACTGAGGTAACGGCCTGGCACACACAAGTGTGAAACCGCTCTGATGGCTCACTGCTTAGTGACGTGACCATGCACGGGTCACAATGAGCTTGAACTGGATTCCAAATTGAGTTAGAAGCGCTTGTCAAGAATGGAAACTTGCTTTCACTCAAGACCTTCTGGGAGACTTGGTGAGAAACCAGAGTCAGCATTTTGGAGCGAATGTAAGTGGTTCAGGGATGTATTGCTTAGGCAGGCTTAAAAGCCAATCACAGTAGTCAGGGCAGGAGGTAATAAAGACGTGTATAATTTTGGTTGGCAGATGGGGCGGGTTGGGAATGTTGCATACTGGGATCTGACATGGAAAGCAAAGAGAGGCCTACCGTGAAGGTGGTGATCTGGACCAGAGTCCTCTGCTGCTCTCCAACAGAGGGCCATGCTGACTCTGGTTTCTCTTCATAACGCAAAGTCTTTCGCCTTTACTAAAGACTTCCGTGGAGAGGAACAAACATGAGTTGAATATATTTTTGGCAGGCTTTGCTGTATGGCTGAGCCTTATGAAATTGTGAAAAGTCAAAGAGCTGTCTGGTCAGTCAGAAATCAAGCGCCACAAAGGAGAGCTTGGGCGGAGGTGATAAGCAGCAGCCATTGTTATGCACACCTACGAACGGGTACCACAACAAGTGAGATTTGTGCCAAGAGCTTGGCGTGGACATCCAACACTTGGGCTTATCGCTCGGCCTTTCACATAAGACTTATAGTATCTGTTCTTATCAGTTTAATATCTGATATGTCCCTATATGAGGACTACATATTAAGCAGATTTTTGGCATGAGGGGCAGAAATTTGGAGCTTGCTCTTCTCTCCACGCATCGACCTAGCATTGCAGTGTCGCTTGGGAACGGTGCACTCTGTTCTTACCTTGTAGAAACCAAACACTCAAACAATTGTCGCGTATCAAAAGTGAATCTACACTGGCTCAATGAAAGTGAGGTAACGGCCTGGCACACACAAGTGTGTGAAACCCTCTGATGGCTCACTGCTTAGTGACGTGACCATGCACGGGTCACAATGAGCTTGAACTGGATTCCAAATTGAGTTAGAAGCGTTTGTCAAGAATGGAAACTTGCTTTCACTCAAGACCTTCTGGGAGACTTGGTGAGAAACCAGAGTCAGCATTTTGGAGCGAATGTAAGTGGTTCAGGGATGTATTGCTTAGGCAGGCTTAAAAGCCAATCACAGTAGTCAGGGCAGGAGGTAATAAAGACGTGTATAATTTTGGTTGGCAGATGGGGGCTGGTTGGGAATGTTGCATACTGGGATCTGACATGCGGAAAGCAAAGAGAGGCCTACCGTGAAGGTGGTGATCAGACCGAGAGGCTCCTCTGCTGCTCTCCAACAGAGGGCCATGCTGACTCTGGTTTCTTCTTCATAACGCACAAGTCTTTCGCTTTACTAAAGACTCTGGAGAGGAACAAACATGAGTTGAATATATTTTTGGCAGGCTTTGCTGTATGGCTGAGCCTTATGAAATTGTGAAAAGTCAAAGAGCTGTCTAGGTCAGAAATCAAGCGCCACAAAGGAGAGCTTGGGCGGAGGTGATAAGCAGCAGCCATTGTTATGCACACCTACGAACGGGGTACCACAACAAGTGAGATTTGTGCCAAGAGCTTGGCTGACATCCAACACTTGGGGCTTATCGCTCTCGGCCTTTGGCTAAGATCAAGTGTAGTATCTGTTCTTATCAGTTTTATCTGATATGTCCTCTATATGAGGACTACATATTAAGCAGATTTTTGGCATGAGGGGCAGAAATTGGAGCTTGCCCTTTCTCTCCACGCATCGACCTAGCATTGCAGTGCCGCTGGGAACGGTGCACTTGTTCTTACCTTTGTAGAAAACCAAACACTCAAACAATTGTCGCGTATCAAAAGTGAATTCTACACTGGCTCAATGAAACTGAGGTAACGGCCTGGCACACACAAGTGTGTGAAACCGCTCTGATGGCTCACTGCTTAGTGACGGACCATGCACGGGTCACAATGAGCTTGAACTGGATTCCAAATTGAGTTAGAAGCGCTTGTCAAGAATGGAAACTTGCTTTCACTCAAGACCTTCTGGGAGACTTGTGAGAAACCAGAGTCAGCATTTTGGAGCGAATGTAAGTGGTTCAGGGATGTATTGCTTAGGCAGGCTTAAAAGCCAATCACAGTAGTCAGGGCAGGAGGTAACAAAGACGTGTATAATTTTGGTTGGCAGATGGGGCGGCTGGAAATGTTGCATACTGGGATCTGACATGCGGAAAGCAAAGAGAGGCCTACCGTGAAGGTGGTGATCATGATCGAGAGGCTCCTCTGCTGCTCTCCAACAGAGGGCCATGCTGACTCTGGTTTCTTCATAACGCACAAGTCTTTCGCCTTTACTAAAGACTTCCGTGGAGAGGAACAAACATGAGTTGAATATATTTTGGCAGGCTTTGCTGTATGGCTGAGCCTTATGAAATTGTGAAAAGTCAAAGAGCTGTCTAGGTCAGAAATCAAGCGCCACAAAGGAGAGCTTGGGCGGAGGTGATAAGCAGCAGCCATTGTTATGCACACTCTACGAACGGGTACCACAACAAGTGAGATTTGTGCCAAGAGCTTGGAGGGACATCCAACACTTGGGGCTTATCGCCTCGGCCTTTTGGCTAAGATCAAGTGTAGTATCTGTTCTTATCAGTTTAATATCTGATATGTCCTCTATATGAGGACTACA
>NC_061492.1:24695475-24717903 GCF_022539355.2 Hippoglossus stenolepis
ATCTTTCGCCTTTTACTAAGGAACTTCCGTGGAGAGGAACAAACATGAGTTGAATATATTTTTAGCGAGGCTTGCTGTATGGCTGAGGCCTTATGAAGTGTGAAAGTCAAAAGAGCTGTCTAGGTCAGAAATCAAAGCACATAGGAGAGCAGGCGGAGTGATAAGCAGCAGCCATTATTTATACACACCTCTGAGCAGGTACCCCCAACAAGTGAATTTGTGCCAGAGCAAGTGGACATCCAACACTTAGGGCTTATGCAGCTATAGAAGCCTTTTGCTTTAAAGATCAAGTGTAGTGATATCTGTTCTTATCAGTTTAATATGCTGATATGTCCTCTATATGAGGACTACATGTTAACAGATTTTTTTGGCATGAGGGCAGAAATTTGGAGCTTGCTCCTTTCTCTCCACGCATCGACTAGCATTGCAGTGCGCTGGAGCAGTGCCTCTGTTCTTACCTTGTGAGAAAACCAAACCTCAAACAATTATAGCAAATATCCAAAAGTGAATTCTACACTGGCTCAATGAAAGTGAGAATGTGACGCACACACAAGTGTGTGAAACCACTCTGATAGCTCACTGCTTTGTGGCGTGACCTGCGGGGTCACAATGAGCTTGAACTGGATTCAAATTGAGTTAGAAGCGTTTGTCAAGAATGGAAACTTGCTTTTCCTCAAGACCTTTTGGGGAGACTTGGTAGAAACCAGAGTGAGCATTTGGAGCGAATGTAAGTGGTTCAGGATGTATTGCTTAGGCAGGCTTAAAGCCAATCACAGTAGTCAGGGCAGAGGTAATAAAAGGCGTGTATCATTTTAGTTGGCAGATGGGCGGGTTTAGAATGTTGCATACTGGGATCTGACATGCGGAGAGGAAAGGGAGCCTACCGTGAGGTGGTGACTGTGACCGAGAGCTCCTCTGCTCTCAACAGAGGGCCATGCTGACTCTGGTTTCTCTTCATAACGCACAAGTCTTTCGCCTTTTACTAAAGACTTCCGTGGAGAGAACAAACATGAGTTGAATATATTTTGGCAGGCTTTGCTGTATGGCTAAGGCCTTATGGGGGTGTGAAAGTCAAAGAGCTGTCTAGGTCGAAATCAGCGCCACAAAGGAGAGCTTGGGCGGAGTGATAAGCAGCAGCCATTGTTATGCACACCTACAGGCAAGGGTACCACAACAAGTGAGATTTATTTCCAAAAGGCTTAGCGTGGACATCCAACACTTGGGGCTTATCGGCTTCTCGGCCTTTTGGCTAAGATCAAGTGTAGTATCATTCTTATCAGTTTAATATCTGATATGTCCTCTATGAGGACTACATATTAAGCAGATTTTTGGCATGAGGGCAGAAATTTGGAGCTTGCTCCTTTCTCTCCACGCATCGACCTAGCATTGCAGTGCCGCTGGGAGCAGTGCACTCTGTTCTTACCTTGTGAAAACCAAACACTCAAACAATTGTAGCGTATCAAAGTGAATTCTACACCTGGCTCAATGAAAGTGAGGTAACGGCCTGGCACACACAAGTGTGTGAAACCGCTCTGATGGCTCACTGCTTTGTAGCGTGACCATGCGGGGTCACAATGAGCTTGAACTGGATTCAAATTGAGTTAGGCGTTTGTCCAAGGAGAAATGGAAACACTTTCCTCAAGACCTTCTGGGAGACTTGATGAAACCAGAGTCAGCATTTTGGAGCGAATGTAAGTGGTTCAGGATGTATTGCTTAGGCAGGCTTAAGTAATCTGATAGTCAGGAGGCAGGAGGTAATAAACGTGTATAATTTTGGTTGGCAGATGGGGGCGGAGTTGGGAATGTTGCATACTGGGATCTGACATGCGGAGAAAGCAAAGAGGAGCCTACGCATTGAAGGTGGTGACTGTGACAGGCTCCTCTGCTGCTCTCCAACAGAGGGCCATGCTGACTCTGGTTTCTCTTCTGCCTTTCAAGTCTTTCGCCTTTTACTAAAGACTTCGTGGAGGAACAAACATGAGTTGAATATATTTTTGGCAGGCTTTGCTGTATGGCTGAGCCTTATGAAATTGTGAAAAGTCAAAGGCTGTCTAGGTCAGAAATCAGCGCCACAAAGGAGAGCTTGGGCGAGGTGATAAGCAGCAGCCATTGTTATGCACACCTACGACAGAATTGCACCACAACAAAGTGAGATTTGTGCCAGAGCTTGGCGTGGACATCAACACTTGGACTTATCGCCTATAAAACCTTTTGGCTAAGATCAAGTGTAGTATCTGTTCTTATCAGTTTAATATCTGACCATGTCCTCTATGAGGACTACATATTAAGCAGATTTTGGCATGAGGGGCAGAAATTTGGAGCTTGCTCCCTTTCTCCACGCATCGACCTGGCATTGCAGTGCCGCTGGGAGCAGTGCACTCTGTTCTTACCTTGTAGAAACCAAGCGCTCAAACAATTGTCGCGTATCAAAGTGAATTCTACACTGGCTCAATGAAACTGAGGTAACGGCCTGGCACACACAAGTGTGTGAAACACGCTCTGATAGCTCACTGCTTTGTAGCGTGACCATGCACGGGGAGTCACAATGAGCTTGAACTGGATTCCAAATTGGAGTTAGAAGCGTTTGTCAAGAATGGAAACTTGCTTTCACTCAGAACCTTCTGGGGAGACTTGGTGAGAAACCAGAGTCAGCATTTTGGAAGCAGAGGAATGTAAGTGGTTCAGGGATGTATTGCTTAGGCAGGCTTAAAAAAAGCCAATCACAGTAGTCAGGGCAGGAGGTAATAAAGACGTGTATAATTTTGGTTGGCAGATGGGGGCGGGTTAGAATGTTGCATACTGGGATCTGACATGCGGAAACAAAGAGAGCCTACCGTGAAGGTGGTGACTGTGACCCGAGAGGAAGCTCCTCTGCTGCTCTCAACAGAGGGCCATGCTGACTCTGGTTTCTCTTCTTAACGCGCACAAAGTCTTTCGCCTTTTACTAGAGACTTCCGTGGAAGGAACAAACATGAGTTGAATATATTTTTGGCAGGCTTTGCTGTATGGCTGAGCCTTATGAAATTGTGAAAAGTCAAAGAGCTGTCTGAGTCAAATCAAGCGCCACATGGGAGAGCTTGGGCGGAGGTGATAAGCAGCAGCCATTGTTATGCACACCTCTGACGGGGTACCACAGCAAGTGAGATTTGTGCCAAGGAAGCAGCGTGGACATCAACTTGCCAGGACTATGGCTTCACCATTTTGCTAAGATCAAGTGTAGTATCTGTTCTTATCAGTTTAATATCTGATGTCCTCTATATGAGGACTACATATTAAGCAGATTTTGGCATGAGGGCCGAAATTTTGGAGCTTTTGTCCCTTTCTCTCTATGTCGACCTAGCATTGCAGTGCCGCTGGGAGCAGTGCACTCTGTTCTTTACCTTGTAGAAAACCAAACACTCAAACAATTGTCGCGTATCAAAGTAGAATTCTACACTAGCTCAATGAAAGTGAGGTATGACCTTACACTGAGTGTGAAACCACCTCCCTGATAGCTCACTGCTTTGTGGCGCTGACCATGCAGGAGGTCACAATGAGCTTGAGGAACCTGGATTCCAAATTGAGTTAGAGCGTTTGTCAAGGCTGGAAACTTGCTTTCACTCAAGACCTTTGGGAGACTTGGTGAGAAACCGAGTAAGGCATTTTCAGACGAATGCTTGAAGTGGTTCGAGGATGTATTGTAGAGCAGGCTTAAAGCCAATCACACGTGTCAGGGCAGGAGGTAATAAAGACGTGTATCATTTGGTTGGCAGATGGGGGCAGGTTTGGGAATGTTGCATACTGGGATCTGACATGCGGAAAGGAAAGAGAGCCTACACCGTGAAGGTGGTGACTGTGACAGAGGCTCCTCTGCTGCTCTCCAATAGAGGGCCATGCTGACTCTGGTTTCTCTTCATGCCCTTTTTTAAGTCTTTGCCTTTAAAGACTTCACGTGGAGAGAACAAACATGAGTTGAATATATTTTGGCAGGCTTTGCTGCATGGCTGAGCCTTAGCAAATTGTGAAAAGTCAAGAAGCTGAAAGCTAGGTCAGAAATCAAGCGCCACAAAAGGAGAGCTTTGGCGGAGGTGATAAGCAGCAGCCATTGTTATGCACCAGACGGGGCACCACAACAAGTGAGATTTGTGCCAAGAGCTTAGCGTGGACATCCAACACTTGGGGCTTTATCGCTTCTCAGCCTTTGGCTAAGATCAAGTGTGAAGTATCTGTTCTTATCAGTTTGTAATTCTGATATGTCCTCTATATGAGGACTACATGTAAGCAGATTTTTGGCATGAGGGCAGAAATTTGGGCTTTGCTCCTTTCTCTCCAACGCATCGACCTAGCATTGCAGTGCGCTGGGAGCAGTGCACTCTGTTCTTACCTTGCTTAGAAAACCGAAGCCTCAAACAATTAGCCATGCGTATCAAAAAAGTGAATTCTACTTTAGCTCAATGAGAGTGAGAAGTAACGACTGTACACACAGAGTGTGTGAAACCGCTCTGATGGCTCACTGCTTTGTAGCGTGACCATGCAGAGGTCTATTTGTGGAAGCTTGAACTGGATTCCAAATTGAGTTAGAAGCGTTTGTCAAGAATGGAAACTTGCTTTCACTCAAGACCTTCTGGGAGACTTGATGAGAAACCAGAGTCAGCATTTTGGAGGCGAATGTAAGTGGTTCAGGGATGTATTGCTTAGGCAGGCTTAAAAGCCAATCACAGTAGTCAGGGCAGGAGGTAATAAAGGCGTGTATAATTTTGGTTGGCAGATGGGGGCGGGTTGGGAATGTTACATACTGGGATCTGACATGCGGAAAGCAAAGAGAGGCCTACCGTGAAGGTGGTGACTGTGACCGAGAGGCTCCTCTGCTGCTCTCCAACAGAGGGGCATGCTGACTCCTGGTTTCTCTTCATACGCACGTCTTTAGCCTTTTACTAAAGACTTCGTGGAGAGGAACAAACATGAGTTGAATATATTTTTGGCAGGCTTTGCTGATGGCTGAGCCTTATGGGAGTGTGAAAAGTCAAAGAGCTGTCTGGAGTCAGAAATCAAGCGCCACAAGAGCTTGGGGCGGAGGTGATAAGCAGCAGCCATTATGCACACCTACAAGCGGGGTACCACAACAAGTGAGATTTGTGCCAAGAGCTTAGGCGTGGACATCCAACACTTGGGGCTTGCTCGCTTCTTTGGCCTTTTGGCTGGAATCTAGCCAAGTGAGAAGGGTGCGGACGTGGTTGCCAAAATGATGTCAGCAACAATTTCACAGCAGAGTACTACCGATGCTGAAAAATACTTTGAGTTCAAATGGAAGGTTTCTGAAAGGTTTTTGGAGAGAAGGGAATTTGCTCTTAATATTCTTTTTGGAGCTTTGTCCCTCAAAAGATGACCTCCTCTGCCTGCAGAGGAATGCCGCAGACTGTTTTTGATGTTCGTTCTACAATCTCACCAAGATGGAAGCGAAAGGCTATTTGTCGTTTAGCGGATGGACCACTGAATGGCATTACCAGGTGCAAAGCCTTTGCGAACAGGTGGCGAGTCATCACAATCCAGATTTATAATCCCTGGGTAACTGGAGAAGCAACCAGATACTTCCTTGCCCCAATGTGACAGTGATTTCGGGCATGAGGGAAATCGAGGCTCTCTTGGCGGTGTGGACTGGAAAAGAACAATTTTCGTGTGCGACTGAAGGGAGAACAGATGGGCACGATGGCCACCACCCCCTGCCTCATTCACCATTGGCACAAATAGAGATACCTGTACTACCCAGGCCAGCCACTTTACTGCAGAGAAAATGCACTGACTTTGGACACCTGCGGCAGGAATTCTGCACGCAGGTAGTGCAGAAATTGCAAGGGTCTAGGACACACAATGTAAGGACTTGTGACACTTCAAAAATGCAATCTTTGTGGCTCGGAAGGACATTTATTTAAGCACTGCCCTGAGGTTCGCTCCTCTTATACAAGCATTGTAAGGCGGCCGATGTGCGGCGATCTGATGCCTCCTCCTGAGCAATAAGCGATGTAATTGATAAACTGTTTGGTAATAATGAGACTGGGGCAGGTGTGGTCATTCCACCTGAACAAACACCATCCCCAGAGGGAGAAGCTGGGGAAGGGAGACTGCAACCCTGAGAGGGAGAGCCCTTCTGTTACTGAGTGGACCACGGTGGAAGCTTGGGGAGGCAGGGGAAAAAAGGAGGATCGGACAAACGCCCCCCTGAAATGGACAGCAGGTTCAGTGTTCTTTCCCGAGGTTTTTAGGAGAATCACAGGAGGAAGGGGATGGAGGGGCTGCAAGTGAACAATGACCAGGATGTGGAAATTGCAACCAAGGTAGATGGACTGGAGGTGGAGAACATGGACAAATTTCAGTGCAGACTGAAAAGACGGAGCTGAAGCAGTAGCATACCCCGTCCGGGTGTGGCCTGGTAAGAGTCCCCAACTCCGAGCACAACCATCTCTAATAAAGGGTTTGTTTCTGAGCAATGCTCATTGTCTTCAAGAGGGTAACCACCCTCCCAACTCAGGGCACTTTCGGTGCCGAGGAAGAGAACACATAAGGAAGGCTTTAAATTTGTCTGGCTATAGAAATAATGAGGGTAAACACAGTTGTTCTTCTTTTTGTGGTCTGTTTGTTTTTCTAGTCCCATTCCACATTCATCGGAATGTCACTCATTACATATTATTTCCTTAAATGTTAGAGGTTTGAGGAACACGGCCAAAAGGGGAAGTGGTCTTTTCTCATTTGTATGTTCAATTAGCTTTTCTTTATGCCTTTTGCAAGAGGTCACTTGAAGAATGAAGACGTGAATCTGTTCTCAAAGAGTGGACCAAAGGATTCTAGGTGGAGTATTGGGGTGTCCATTCATCACAAATTTAGAACACTATCTAGGAATAATGAAGTCAATTTGTTGGCAGTTTTCAATGTAGTACAGGAGGTTTTGGTTACAGACTGATGACTGGAAGGGTATGCGTAAGAGTACTTAACTATATATATGCCCAGCACTTCTCAAAGGAGAGAAGGAGCTTTTTCTTAGTCTGAGCCACTCTGTTTTATGACAAACCGCCATGGTAATTGGAGGAGCTTTGGTCCCAAAGTGAGGCAACAAAGGCAAGGCAGTTTAATAAATATTGTAACAAAGTATAATTGTTGGACTCATATAAAAGCTAACCCAGACGATCTTGGCATCATGGTCAAATAGTAGAAATGAAAGTCGGATAGATTACATATTTTGTCGGTAGAATTTCAGGTGGCCAGGGGCTAAGTATCACGGTTTTTACACTGATACAACATGCTCTCAGTAAAACTAACCTCGAAGATGATCAAAAGTGGTAAGGAGTACTGGAAATTAGAAAGCAACAATATTCTAGAGGAGTCCAACAGTTTAGGTTATCTTTTAAGTGTTTTCTTAAAGTGCACATTCATATGAGTATTTTATGATAATGTCTGTGAATGGTGGGAAAGCACAAAGCTGCGTATTACATACTACATACAGAATTATTCAAAGGAAATCAGAAAGAACGAATTTAAATTATACTACCAATTTGCAAAATCAATAAATAAATTAATGGAACAAGAAATGCAGGTGGACAAATCGATGAGGACTTGCTGAAACAAATGCAAAATAAACAGAGATTATTTTCACAACAGAGCAGAGCCTATAAATTCCAGTGTCTTAGAGAGAGAAGTGGGAGAGTAATGAAAAGTGTTCCCCCTACTTGCTTTAGACAGTCAAAGCACAGGCGAAGGAGGAGGATAGTTTCATTTTAGTAATTACAGTGAGGAGATTAACGATCCTGATGGTCTTGCTAAAGTTATCTCGTCATTTTTAGGTTTTTATTGCAGAAAAGGTTGACTGAAAGGCACAACATTGTTAGATAATATAGACAGATTCATTCCTGAGATCTGAGAACAGAGTTAGATAAAGATTTTACATTAGAAGAAATCTGGGTATACGTCTTTGAAAAAATGGCAAAGGTGCAGAATAGATGGGATCACAAAGAGTTATATATAATATTTTGGGAAGACTTTGAGCCAGCTGTTAGAGTTGTTCACTTACATATGTACATCTGGGATTATGGGAATCATATGAAAGGGGTGATATCCTGCTGTTTAAAAAGGAGATGTCAACAGAAAATATCAAACTACAGGCCTCTAACAATGCTGTGTACAGATTATAAGATTTTAGTAGGTTTGACAAACCGTTTGTGGTGTCTGTTCTACCCTTTGTCATCGGCTCAGATCAGACATGTGCAGTACCTGGCAGGCAATTGAACTGGAATTTACAAATGCATAGAGATATATTATCTTATTCTCAGGACAGAAATATACCATAATTGTCCTCCCAGTCTTGACCAGGAAAAGCTTTGACAGAGTTGACCCGCAGTTTTCTGTTTAGGACATTAGAAAAATTTGGCTTGATTATTAGATTCAGGGGAGTTGGTTGAGGATCTTATACACAGAGTTGGAAGCAGAGTTAATGTTAACGGCAACCTTGTAGTGAGTTCTTTAAAAGCAAACCAGAGGTCAGACAGGGCTGTCAGCATCAGCCCCCCTTGTAATAATATGACTATTGAAATTCTAGCATATGCAATCAGGAAAAATGTTAATATCAAGGGTATACAGCTGCCTGGTGGTGAATCCTTGACCATATCCCAGTATGCAGATGACACTGTACTGTACTTAAAGATGATTTCTGTCTGGGGAAGCTATGCAGGTCATCGACATGTTCTCAGGTGCTTCTGGTTCTAAAATCAATGCAGGAAAATCCCAGATTAAATACTTGGGAAAGTGGAAGGACAGAGTTGATAACCCGTTAGGGCTCTCTCTGTGTGCAGGGCCAATGACCTTACTGGGGCATATCCTTTGGAAGCCCAAACGATGGAGAAACTAATTGGGAGACAAAGTTGGGAAAAGTGCTGGAAAAAATGAATATGTGGAAATTAAGAAGGCTGTCCATTAGTGGTAGGTTTTGGTTATTAAATCTGATTTATTGCCGACATTACTTCATGTGGCTTACGTTTTCCCCCATGCCTGCTTTAGTTTGTTTAAAATTGCAAAAGCTCTGTTTCATTTTATGTATAGGAGGTATGAATACATTAAAGAAGCGACAATGTATCAGCCGGTCAGAAAATTAGTAGGGACATGCCCAATTTAGGTTTGAAGTTCAAAGTTTTTATTTTTCAAATATGTAAAATAATGTTATACCCACCTGAACACAAATGCCAACCATTGATCAAATTCCTGGCTTGCCATCCACTCTGAGACCGCTAGTGGTGAAATGGGACAATAGATTTCCCAAGCAAGAGTCATGCCCGATCATTATAAAAATTATAAGGTGGGCAAAGAAGCCTAAGTGTTGGAATAGAGATTCAGTGATCAATCACAAAAGCCTTATACAATGTTGATTGCTAAGCTCGACCCTAAAGATGGTTTGCATGTTCCTAGTGACGTGTAGAGAGGAACCCAATGCAAGAGCACAAATGAATTAAATTTTAATTGGTTAGTGCTTCATAGGAAATTAGCTGTGAGGAATACGCTATTTAAGCACAATCTAACATTAAATAAGATATGCCCAAGGGATGGATGCAATCGAGTAGAAACTGTGGAACATGCATTATTCGAATGTCCCTTTGCAAAACATTTGTGGAAGAAATTGGGCCAAAGATTTGGGTTTCTCAAAGATGTGACTTGGGCAAAAGTTCTATACATGGATTTTAAGTTAGAGGGGAAAGAAAAGGTGTGCAAAGCCTTAGAACTTGCATCAATTGTGAAGGCTAAGTTATGGGAGGTAGATGTGAGTATAATAAATGGGACAGAAGTAGTCAATAAAGAAAACACTAAACAAAGCATTGAAGACACAATGCGGAGAAAACTTAAATTGGAGAGCGAACAAATGGGGCATCATTTCAATTAAAAGATCGATGGAAAATTATTTTTGAAAGTCTGTAGACTGCCCCATGTAAATCCACATAGAACTGAATAGTGATGAAAGGGTTTCTCCTTTTCGTATTGTACTTTACCTTTATATTGGTGTTTATTTCATTTACTTTTTATTTACTTATTTTTATTTTTATTTTTTATTTTTTATTTTATTTTTTTCCTGGTGAATTCTGGCGTTGATAAGTTGTGGAGTGCTGTTGATGTTTGTACGATAAAGTATTGTACTGCTCATGAGTGTAATAAATTATATTTTTCCAAAAAAAAAAAAAAAAAAAAACTATTCTTATCGGTTAATATCTGATATGTCTCTATATGAGGACTACATATTAAAAGCAGATTTTGGCATGAGGGCAGAAATTTGGAGCTTGCTCCTTTCTCTCACGCATCGACCTAGCATTGCAGTGCCGCAGGAGCAGTGCACTCTGTTCATACCTTGAAAACCAAACACTCAAACAATTGTAAGCGTATCAAAGTGAATTCTGCACTGGCTCAATGAAACTGAGGTATGACCTGGCACACACAAGTGTGTGAAACCGCTCTGATGGCTCACTGCTTTGTAGCGTGACCATGCAGGGTCACAATGAGCTTGAACTGGATTCCAAATTGAGTTAGAAGCGTTTATCAAGGAGAATGGAAACTTGCTTTCACTCAGAACCTTCTGGGAGACTTGGTAGAGAAACCAAGTCAGCATTTTTGGAGGCGAATGTAAGTGGTTCAGGGATGTATTGCTTAGGCAGGCTTAAAGCCAATCACAGTAGTCAGGGCAGGAGGTAATAAAGCGTGTATAATTTTAGTTGTAGCAGATAGGGCGGGTTAGAATGTTGCATACTGGGATCTGACATGCGGAAAGCAAAGAGAGGCCTACCGTGAAAGTGGTGACTGTGACAGAGGCTCTCTGCTGCTCTCAACAGAGGGCCATGCTGACTCTGGTTTCTCTTCATAACGCACAAGTCTTTCGCCTTTTACTACAAAGACTTCCGTGGAGGAACAAACGTTAGAATATATTTTGGCAGGCTTTGCTGTATGGCTGAACCTTATGAAATTGTGAAAAGTCAAAGGCTGTCTAGGTCAGAAATCTGACGCCACAAAGGAGAGCTTGAGGCGGAGGTGAGAAGCAGCAGCCATTGTTATGCACACCTACAGACAGGGTACCACAACAAGTGAGATTTGTGCCAAGAGCTTGGCGTGGACATCCAACACTTGGGAGAAAAACATCGCTTCTCGGCCTTTTAGCTAGATCAAGTGTAGTATCTGTTCTTATCAGTTTAATATCTGATATGTCCTCTATATAGGGAGGACCATATTAAGCTGAATTTTGGCATGAGGGCAGAAATTTGGAGCTTGCTCCTTTCTCTCACGCATCGACCTAGCATTGCAGTGCCGCTGGGAGCGGTGCACTCTGTTCTTACCTTGTAGAAAACCAAACACTCTCAAACAATTATCGCGTATCAAAAGTGAATTCTACACTGGCTCAATGAAATTGAGAGGAGTAGCGGCCTGGCACACACAGTGTGAAACCGCTCTGATGGCTCACTGCTTTGTGGCTGATGACCATGCCGGTCACAATGAGCTTAGTTTGGATTCAAATTGAGTTAGAAGCGTTTGTCAAGAATGAAACTTGCTTTCCTCAAGACCTTCTGGGAGACTTGGTGAGAAGTAGAGTCAGCATTTTGGGCGAATGTAAGTGGTTCAGGGATGTATTGCTGAGCAGGCTTAAGCCAATCACAGTAGTCAGGGCAGGAGGTAATAAGCGTGTATAATTTTGGTTGGCAGATGGGGGCGGGTTGGGAATGTTGCATACTGGGATCTGACATGCGGAAAGCAAAAAGGAGAACCTCGGCTGAAGGTAGAGTGACTGTGACGAGAGGCTCCTCTGCTGCTCTCCAACAGAGGCCATGCCAGCTCTGGTTCTCTTCTCTGTGCACCACGTCTTTCGCCTTTTATAAAGACTTCCGTGGAGGAACAAACATGAGTTGAATCATCTTATATTTTTGAGCTTTGCTGTATGGCTGAGCCTTATGAAATTGTGAAAAGTCAAAGAGCTGTCTAGGTCAGAAATCCAAGCACCACAAAGGAAAGCTTGGCGGAGGTGATAAGCAGCAGCCATTGTTATGCACACCTCTGAAGGCAGAGGTACCACAACAAGTGAGATTTATTGCCAAAGGCTTGGCGTGGACATCAACACTTGGGGCTTATCGCTTCTCGGCCTTTTAGTAAGATCAGTGTAGTATCTGTTCTTATCAGTTTAATATCTGATATGTCCTCTATATGAGGACTACATATTAAACAGATTTTTGGCATGAGGAGCAGAAATTTGGAGCTTGCTCCCTTTCTCTCCAACATCGACCTAGCATTGCAGTGCCGCTGGGAGCAGTGCCTCTGTTCTTGTATGAAAACCAAGCACTCAAACAATTGTCGCGTATCAAAAGGGAATTCTACACTGGCTCAATGAAACTGAGGAGTACTTGGCCACAGCACACACAAGTGTGTGAAACCGCTCTGATGGCTCACTGCTTAGTAGCGTGACCATGCAGGAGTCACAATGAAGCTTGAACTGGATTCCAAATTGAGTTAAAACGTTTGTCAAGAATGAAACTTGCTTTCACTCAAGACCTTCTGGAGAGACTTGGTGAGAAACCAGAGTCAGCATTTTGGAGAGCGAATGTAAAGTGGTTCAGGGATGTGCTTAGAGCAGGCTTAAAGCCAATCACAGTAGTCAGGGCGGAGGTATAGAAGCGCGTGTATAATTTTGGTTGGCAGATGGGGGCGGGTTGGGAATGTGCATACTGGGATCTGACATGCGGAAAGCAAAGAGGCCCTACCGTGAAGGTGGTGACTGTGACCGAGAGGCTCCTCTGCTGTCTCCAACAGAGGCCATGCTGACTCTGGTTTCTCTTCCTCTTACAAATCTTTACTTTTACTAAAGACTTCCGTGGAGAGGAACAAACATGAGTTGAATATATTTTGGCAGGCTTTGCTGTAAACAGGCCTTATGAAATTGTGAAAAGTCAAAAGAGCTGTCTGAGTCAGAAATCAGCGCCACAAAGGAGAGCTTGGGCGGAGGTGAAGCAGCAGCCATTGTTATGCACACCTACGAGGCAGGTACCACAACAAAGTGAGATTATTTTGCCAAGAGCTTGGCGTGGACATCCAACACTTGGGGCTTATCGCTTCTCGGCCTTTTGGCTAGATCAAGTGTAGTATCTGTTCTTATCAGTTTAATATCTGATATGTCCTCTATATGAGGGACTACATATTAAGCAGATTTTTGGCATGAGGCAGAGGCTGGAGCTTGCTCCTTTCTCTCACGCATCGACCTGGCATTGCAGTGCAACAGAGCAGTGCACTCTGTTCTTACCTTGTAGAAAACCAAACACTCAAACATTGTTTAGCCGCGTATCAAAAGTGAATTCTACTGCTGGCTCAATGAAAGTGAGGTATGACCTGGCACACACAAGTGTGTGAAACCGCTCCTGATAGCTCACTGCTTTGTGACGTGACCATGCAGGAGTCACAATGAGCTTGAACTGGATTCAAGTGAGTTAGAAGCGTTGTCAAAATGGAAACTTGCTTTCACTCAAGACCTTCTGGGGGCTTGATGAGAAACCAGAGTCAGCATTTTGGAGGCGAATGTAAGTGGTTCAGGGATGTATTGCTTGGGCAGGCTTAAAGTAATCACAGTAAATTAGAGGCAGGAGGTAATAAAGACGTGTATAATTTGGTTGGCAGATGGGCGGAGTTGGGAATGTTGCATGCTGGGATCTGACATACGGAGAGAAGCAAAGAGAGGCCGTGAAGGTGGTGACTGTGACCGAGAAGGCTCCTCTTGCACTGCTCTCAACAGAGGAGCCATGCTGACTCTGGTTTCTCTTCATAACGCACAAGTCTTTTACGCCTTTTACTAAGAACTTCCGTGGAAGAACAAACATGAGTTGAATATATTTTTGGCAGGCTTTTAACGCTGGCTGAACCTTATGAAATTGTGAAAGTCAAAGGCTGTCTGAGTCCGAAATCAAGCGCCACAAAGGAGAGCTTGGAGCGGAGGTGATAAGCAGCAGCCATTATTATGCACACCTCTGACGGGTACCACAACAAGTGAGATTGTGCCAAGAGCTTGGCGTGGACATCCAACACTTGGGGCTTGCTCCTTCTAGGCCTTTTGGCTGAATCCAAGTGTAGTATCTGTTCTTATCAGTTTAATATCCTGATATGTCCCTCTATCTGAGGACTACATATTAAAAACAGATTTTTGGCATGAGGGGCAGAAATTTGGAGCTTGCTCCTTTCTCTCACGCATCAACCTAGCATTGCAGTGCAAGCTGAGAGCGGTGCACTCTGTTCTTACCTTGTAGAAAACCAAACACTCAAACAATTTATGCGCGTATCAAAAGTGAATTCTACACTGGCTCAATGAAAGTGAGAGTAGCGGCATGCTTTTACACAAGTGTGTGAAACCGCTCTGATGGCTCACTGCTTTGTGGCGTGACCATGCACGAGGTCTGCAATGAGCTTGAACTGGATTAAATTGAGTTAGAAGCGTTTGTCAGAATGGAAACTTGCTTTCCTCAAGACCTTCTGAGAACTTGGTGAGAAACCAGAGTCAGCATTTTGGAGCGAATGTAAGTGGTTTAGGATGTGTGCTTAGGCAGGCTTAAAAGCCAATCACAGTAGTCAGGGCAGGAGGTAATAGAGACGTGTATAATTTTGGTTGTAGATGGGAAGCGGGTTAGGAATGTTGCATACCTGGGATCTGACATGCGGAAAGCAAGAGAGGCCTACCGTGAAATTTGGTGACTGTGACGAGAGGCTCCTCTCTGCTGCTCTCCAACAGAGAGGCCATGCTGACTCTGGTTTCTCTTCATAACATACAAGTCTTTACCGCCTTTTTACTAAAGACTTCCGTGGAGAGGAACAAACATGAGTTGAATATATTTTTGAGCTTTGCTGTATGGCTGAGCCTTATGAAATTGTGAAAGTCAAAAAGGCACATGGAGTCAGAAATCAAGCGCCACATAGGAGAGCTTGGGCGGAGGTGATAAGCAGCAGCCATTGTTATGCACACCTACGACGAGGAGTACCACAACAAGTGAGATTTGTGCCAAGGCTTGGCGTGGACATCCAACTGTAAGAACTAAACTGCCATTGCTTTTTTTGGCTAAAGATCCAAAAGTGTAGTATCTGTTCTTATCAGTTTATTATCTGATATGTCCTCCTATATGAGGACTACATATTAAGCAATTTTTGGCATGAGGGGCAGAAATTTGGAGCTTGCTCCTTTCTCTCCACGCATGACTAGCATTGCAGTGCCGCTGGGAGCGGTGCACTCTGTTCTTACCTTGTAAATAACCAAACACTCAAACAATTGTATCGCGTATCAAAGTAAGATTCTACACTGGCTCAATGAAAGTGAGGTAACGGCATAGCACACACACACAAGTGTGAAACGCTCTGATGGCTCACTGCTTTGTGGCGTGACCATGCACGAGGTCACAATGAGCTTGAACTGGATTCAAATTGAGTTAGAAGCGTTGTCAGAATGGAAACTTGCTTTCACTCAAGACCTTCTGGGAGACTTAGTGAGAAACCAAGTCAGCATTTTGGAGAGCGAATGTAAGTGGTTCAGGGATGTATTGTAGGCAGGCTTAAAAGCCAATCACAGTAGTCAGGGCAGGAGGTGGCAGACGTGTATCATTTTGGTTGGCAGATGGGGGGCGGGTTGGGAATGTTGCATACTGGGATCTGACATGCGGGAAAGCAAGAGGCCTACCGTGAAGGTGGTGACTGTGACCGAGAAGAGGCTCACTCTGCTGCTCTCAACAGAGGCCATGCTGACTCTGGTTTCTCTTCATAACGCACAAGTCTTTCGCCTTTTACTAAAGACTTCCGTGAAGGAACAAACACTTGGAGATTGAATATATTTTTGGCAGGCTTTGCTGTATGGCTGAGCCTTATGAAATTGTGAAAAGTCAAAGAGCTGTCTAGGTCGAAATCAAGCGCCACATAAGAGAGCTTGGGCGGAGGTGATAAGCAGCAGCCATTATTGTACACCTACGAGCGGGGTACCTATAAGTGAGATTTGTGCCAAGAGCTTGGCGTGGACATCAACACTTGGGGCTTATAAACTTCTCGGCCTTTGGCTAAAGATCAAGTGTAGTATCTGTTCTTATCAGTTTAATATCTGATATGTCCTCTATATGAGGACTACATATTAAGCAGATTTTGGCATGAGGCAGAAATTTGGGCTTGCTCCTTTCTCTCACGCATCGACCTAACATTGCAGTGCCGCTGGGAATGGTGCACTCTGTTCTTACCTTGTAGAAAACCAAACACTCAAACAATTATCAGCATTATCAAGTAAGATTCTACACTGGCTCAATGAAAGTGAGGTAACGGCGCACACACACAAGTGTGTGAAACCACTCTGATGGCTCACTGCTTTGTAGCGTGACCATGCCCGAGGTCACAATGAGCTTGAACTGGATTCCAAATTGAGTTAGAAGCGTTTGTCAGAATGGAAACTTGCTTTCCTCAAGACCTTCTAGAACTTGGTGAGAAACCAAGAGTGAGCATTTGGAGCGAATGTAGTGGTTCAGGGATGTATTGCTTGGGCGAGGCAAAGCCAATCACAGTGAATGGGGCAGGGAGGTAATAAGGCGTGTATCATTTTGGTTGGCAGATGGGGGCGGGTTGGGGAATGTTGCATACAGGATCTGACATGCGGAAAGCAAAAGAGAGCCTACCGTGAAGGTGGTGACTGTGACCGAGGCTCCTCTGCTGCTCTCCAACAGAGGCCATGCTGACTCTGGTTTCTCTTCATAACGCACAAGTCTTTCGCCTTTTACTAAAGACTTCCGTGGAGAGGAACAAACATGAGTTGAATATATTTTGGCAGGCTTTGCTGTATGGCTGGGCAACAGCAAGAGTAATGAAAAGTCAAAGCTGTCTGGAGTCAGAAATCCAGCGCCACAAAAGGAGAAATGGGCAGAGTGATATGGCAGCCATTGTTATGCACACCTACGAGACGGGGGTACCACAGCAAGTGAGATTGTGCCAAGGCTTGGGCGTGGACATCCAACACTTGGGGCTTATACGCTTCTAAGCCTTTTGGCTAAGATCAAGTGTAGTATCTGTTCTTATCAGTTTAATGTCTGATATGTCCTCTATATAGGGATGTTCTGTATTAAGCAGATTTTGGCATGAGGCAGAAATTTGGGCGCCTCCTTTCTCTCCCCACCACTTGCTCACGACCTAACATTGCAGTGCCGCTGGGAACGGTGCCTCTATTCTATTACCTTGTAGAAAACCAAACACTCAAACAATTGTCGCGTATCAAAAGTGAATTCTACACTGGCTCAATGAAAGTGAGGTAGCATTTTAGCACACACAAGTGTGAAACCGCTCTGATGGCTCTGCTTTGTGGCCTGGCTGACCATGCAGTCTGAGCTTGAACTGGATTCCAAATTGAGTTAGAAGCGTTTGTGTCAGAATGGAAACACTTTCCTCAGACCTTCTGGGAACGTGAAACCAAGTCAGCATTTTGGAAATGTGTCAGCAAATTGGATGTAATTACACAGTGGGTTTTTAAATAATCACATTAGTCAGAAACAGGTGATAATAAAAGTGTGGTATAATTTGGGTTGGCAGTTGGGGGTTGAAATATTGCTTACACAAAATCATGTATGAAGCAAGCTACCGTGAGGTGTTGTTGAGGCACCTCCTCTGCACTCCTCAACAAGGCATGCGTCTCATTCTCTATGCGCTGCGTCTTTCGCCTTTTACTGTCTAGGTCATAAATCAAGCGCCACAAAGGAGAGCTTGGGCGGAGGTGATAAGCAGCAGCCATTGTTATGCACAGCTACGAACGGGGTACCACAACAAGTGAGATTTGTGCCAAGAGCTTGGCGTGGACATCCAACACTTAGAGCTTATCGCTTCTCGGCCTTTTGGCTAAGATCTAGCCAAGTGAGAAGAGATTGCGGACGTGGATTTGCCAAAATGACATCAGCAACAATTTCACAGCAGGTACTACCCGTGCTGAAAAATACTTTGAGGTTCAAATGGAAGGTTTCTGAAGGTTTTTTGGAGAGGAGAGAATTCGGTCTTAATATTCTTTTTGGAGCTTTGTCCATCAAGAAAGATGACCTCCTCTGCCTGCAGAGGAATGCCACGGACCGTTTTTTTGATGTTACTTTCTACAATCTCACCAAGATGGAGGAAATGAAAAGGCTGGCTTATCGTTTGGCGGATGGACCACCGAACGAGTACCAGGTGCAAAGCCTTTGCCGAACTGGTGAGCGAGTTATCACAATCCAGATTTATAATCCCTGGGTAACTGGAGAAGCAACCAGATACTTCCTTTCCAAGCATGTGACAGTGATTTCGGGCATGAGGGAAATCAGGGACTCTCTTGACGTTTGGACTGGAAAAAGACAATTTCGTGTGCGACTGAAGGATAACCCAGATGGGCACGATGGCTTCCACCACCCCCCTGCCTCATTCACCATTGGCACAAATAGAGGATACCTGTACTACCCAGGCCAGCCACTTTACTGCAGAAAATGCACTGACTTTCGACACACGGCAGAATTCTGCACGCAGGTGAGGTGCAGAAATTGCAAGGGTCTAGGACACACAATGGGGACTTGTGACCGCCCCAAAAAATGCAATCTTTGTGGCTCAGAAGGACATTTATTTAAGCACTGCCCTGAGGTTCGCTCCTCTTATGCAAGCATTGTAAGGCGACCGATGTGCGACGATCCTGATGCCTCCTCCCTGAGAGCAATAAACGATGTAATTGATAAACTGTTTGGTAATAATGAGACTGAGGCAGGTGTGGCCATTCCACCTGAACAAACACCATCCCCAGAGGAGAAGCTGGGGAAGGAGACTGCAACTTCAGAGGAGAGCCCTTCTGTTACTGAGTGGACCACAGTGGAAAGCAGGGGAGGCAAGGGGAAAAAAAGGAGGATCGAGACAAACGCCCCCCCCTGGAAATGGACAGCAGGTTCAGTGTTCTTTCCGAGGTTTTAGAGGAGTCACTGGAGGAAAGGGAGATGGAGGGGCTGCAAGTGAACAATGACCAGGATGTGGAAATTGTAACCAAGGTAGATGGACTGGAGGGTGGAGAACATGGACAAATTTCAGTGCAGACTGAAATGACAGACTCTGACAGTAGCATGCTCCCGTCCGGGTGTGGCCTGGTAGAGTCCCCAACTCCGAGCACAACCATCTCTAATAAAGGGTTTGTTTCTGAGCAATGCTCATTGTCTTCAGAGGGTAACCCTCCCAACTCAGGGCACTCGGTGCCCGAGGAAGAGACACATAAGGAAGGCTTTTAAATTTGTCTGGCTATAGAAATAATGAGGGTAAACACAGTTGTTCTTCTTTTGTGGTCTGTTTGTTTTCTAGTCCCATTCCCCATTCATCAGAATGTCCTCATTACATATTATTTCCTTAAATGTTAGAGGTTTGAGGAACACGGCCAAAAGGGAAGTGTTTTTTTCTCATTTATGTTCAATTAGCTTTTCTTTATGCCTTTTGCAAGAGGTCCACTTGAAGAATGAAGAAGACGTGAATCTGTTCTCAAAAGAGTGGACCAAAGGGGATTCTAGGTGGAGTATTGGGGGTGTCCATTCATCTGGGGTGGGAACACTATCTGGGAATAATGAAGTCCAATTTGTTGGCAGTTTTTCAGTGGTACAGGGAAGGGTTTTGGTTACAGACATTGACTGGAAGGGTATGGGGTTAAGAGTACTTAACATATATGCCCACGCTTCTCCAAAGGAGAGAAGGGAGCTTTTTCTTAGTCTGGACACTGTTTTCATGACAAACCGCCATGTGGTAATTGGAGGAGACTTCAATTCCCAAAGTGAGGGCAGCAAGGCAGAGGCCGGTTTAATAAATATTGTAACAAAGTATAATTTGGTGGACTCATATAAAAAAGCTAACCCAGACGATCTTGGCATCACATGGTCAAATAGTAGAGGGGCGAAGAGTAGGATAGATTACATATTTTGTCCGGTAGAATTTCAGGTGACGGGGGCTAAAGTATCACCGGTTTTTTACACTGATCACAACATGCTCTCAGTAAAACTAACCTCGAAGATGATCAAAAGTGGTAAAGGGTACTGGAAATTAAACAACAATATTCTAGAGGTCCAGCAGTTTAGGTTATCTTTTAAGTGTTTTCTTAAAGAGTGCATTCATATGAAGGTATTTTATGATAATGTCTGTGAATGGTGGGAAAGCACAAAGCTGCGTATTACATACTACATACAGAATTATTCAAAAGAATCAAGGAAAGACGAATTTAAATTATACTACCAATTGCAAAAATCAATAAATAAATTAATGGAACAAAGAAATGCAGGTGGACAAATCGATGAGGACTTGCTGAAACAAATGCAAAAATAAACAGAGATTATTTTTTCACAACAGAGCAGAGGCCTATAAATTCCGGTGTCTTAGAGAGAAGTGGGAGAGTGACGAAAAGTGTTCCCCCTACTTCTTTAGACAGTCCAAAGCACAGGCGAAGAGGAGGAGGATAGTTTCCATTTTAAATGATACAGGTGAGGAGATTAACGATCCTGATGGTCTTGCTGAAGTTATCTCTCGTCATTTTTCCAAGTTTTTTATTGCAGAAAAGGTTGACTACAAGAAAGGCACAACATTGTTAGATAATATAGACAGATTCATTCCTGAAGATCTGAGAACAGAGTTAGATAAAGATTTTACATTAGAAGAAATCCTGAGGGCAACCACGTCTTTGAAAAATGGCAAGGTGCCAGGAATAGATGGGATCACAAAAGAGTTATATATAATATTTTGGGAAGACATTGGGCCACAGCTGTTAGAGTTGTTCACTTACATATGTACATCTGGGATTATGGGGGAATCCATGAGAAAAGGGGTGATATCCCTGCTGTTTAAAAAAGGAGAAGTCAACAAAATATCAAACTACAGGCCTCTAACAATGCTGTGTACAGATTATAAGATTTTTAGTAAGGTTTTGACAAACCGTTTGGTGTCTGTTCTACATTTTGTCATCGGCTCAGATCAGACATGTGCAGTACCTGGCAGGCAATTGAACTGGAATTTACAAATGCATAGAGATATATTATCTTATTCTCAGGACAGAAATATACCACTAATTGTCCTCAGTCTTGACCAGGAAAAAGCTTTTGACAGAGTTGACCACGGTTTTCTGTTTAGGACATTAGAAAAATTTGGCTTCGGTGTTAGATTCAGGAGTTGGTTGAGGATCTTATACACAGAAGTTGGAAGCAGAGTTAATGTTAACGGCAACCTTGGTGAGTTCTTTAAGCAAACCAGAGGGGTCAGACAGGGCTGTCCAGCATCAGCCCCCTTGTATGTGCTATTTATTGAAATTCTAGCATATGCAATCAGGAAAAATGTTAATATCAAGGGTATACAGCTGCCTGGTGGTGAATCCTTGACCATATCCCAGTATGCAGATGACACTGTACTGTACTTAAAAGATGATTTCTGTCTGCGGGAAGCTATGCAGGTCATCGACATGTTCTCAGGTGCTTCTGGTTCTAAAATCAATACAGGAAAATCCCAGATTAAATACTTGGGAAAGTGGAAGGACAGAGTTGATAACCCGTTAGGGCTCTCTCTGTGTGCAGGGCCAATGACCTTACTGGGCATATCCTTTGGAAATGACAACGATGGAGAAACTAATTGGGAGACAAAGTTGGGAAAAGTGCTGAAAAAAATTAATATGTGGAAATTAAGAAGGCTGTCCATTAGTGGTAAGGTTTTGGTTATTAAATCTGATTTATTGCCGACATTACTTCATGTGGCTTACGTTTTCCCCATGCCTGCTTTAGTTTGTTTAAAATTGCAAAAAGCTCTGTTTCATTTTATATGGGGAGGGTATGAATACATTAAAAGAGCGACAATGTATCAGCCGGTCGAAAGAGGTGGTAGGGACATGCCCAATTTAGGTTTGAAGTTCAAAGTTTTATTTTTTTCAAATATATGTAAAATAATGTTATACCCACCTGAACACAAATGCCAACCATTGATCAAATTCTGGCTTGCCATCCCTCTGAGACCGCTAGTGGTGAAATGGGACAATAGATTTCCCAAAGCAGAGGTCATGCCCGATCATTATAAAAAAATTATAAGGTGGGCAAAGAAATACAAGGAGTGTTGGAATAGAGATTCAGTAGTCAATCACAAAAAGCTGTATACAATGTTGATTGCTAAGCTCGACCCTAAAGATGGTTTGCATGTTCCTAGTGACGTGTGGAGAGGAACCCAATGCAAGAGCCTAGAAAACAGATTAAGAGATTTTAATTGGTTAGTGCTTCATAGGAAATTAGCTGTGAGGAATACGCTATTTAAGCACAATCTAACATTAAATAAGATATGCCCAAGGGATGGATGCAATGGAGTAGAAACTGTGGAACATGCATTATTCGAATGTCCTTTGCAAAACTTTTGTGGAAGAAATTGGGCCAAAGATTTGGGTTTCTCAAA
>NC_061492.1:24718401-24735760 GCF_022539355.2 Hippoglossus stenolepis
ATTAGTTATGAAGAGAAACCAGAGTCAGCATGGCCCTCTGTTGGAGAGCAGCAGAGGAGCCTCTCGGTCACAGTCACCACCTTCACGGTAGGCCTCTCTTTGCTTTCCGCATGTCAGATCCCAGTATGCAACATTCCCAACCCGCCCCCATCTGCCAACCAAAATTATACACGCTTTATTACCTCCTGCCCTGACTACTGTGATTGGCTTTTAAGCCTGCCTAAGCAATACATCCCTGAACCACTTACATTCGCTCCAAAATGCTGACTCTGGTTTCTCACCAAGTCTCCCAGAAGGTCTTGAGTGAAAGCAAGTTTCCATTCTGACAAAGCTTCTAACTCAATTTGGAATCCAGTTCAAGCTCATTGTGACCCCGTGCATGGTCACGCTACTAAGCAGTGAGCCATCAGAGCGGTTTCACACACTTGTGTGTGCCAGGCCGTTACCTCACTTTCATTGAGCCAGTGTAGAATTCACTTTTGATACGCGACAATTGTTTGAGTGTTTGGTTTTCTACAAGGTAAGAACAGAGTGCACCGTTCCCAGCGGCACTGCAATGCTAGGTCGATGCGTGGAGAGAAAGGAGCAAGCTCCAAATTTCTGCCCTCATGCCAAAAATCTGCTTAATATGTAGTCCTCATATAGAGGACATATCAGATATTAAACTGATAAGAACAGATACTACACTTGATCTTAGCCAAAAGGCCGAGAAGCGATAAGCCCCAAGTGTTGGATGTCCACGCCAAGCTCTTGGCACAAATCTCACTTGTTGTGGTACCCTGTCGGAGGTGTGCATAACAATGGCTGCTGCTTATCACCTCCGCCCAAGCTCTCCTTTGTGGCGCTTGATTTCTGACCTAGACAGCTCTTTGACTTTTCACAATTTACAAGGCCCAGCCATACAGCAAAGCCTGCCAAAAATATATTCAACTCATGTTTGTTCCTCTCCACGGAAGTCTTTAGTAAAAGGCGAAAGACTTGTAGTTATGAAGAGAAACCAGAGTCAGCATGGCCCTCTGTTGAGAGCAGCAGAGGAGCCTCTCGGTCACAGTCACCACCTTCACGGTAGGCCTCTTCCTTTCCGCATGTCAGATCCCAGTATGCAACATTCCCAACCCGCCCCCATCTGCCAACCAAAATTATACACGTCTTTATTACCTCCTGCCCTGACTACTGTGATTGGCTTTAAGCCTGCTCAAGCAATACATCCCTGAACCACTTACATTCGCTCCAAAATGCTGACTCTGGTTTCTCACCAAGTCTCCCAGAAGGTCTTGAGTGAAAGCAAGTTTCATTCTTGACAAACGCTTCTAACTCAATTTTGAATCCAGTTCAAGCTCATTGTGACCCCGTGCATGGTCACGCCACTAAGCAGTGAGCCATCAGAGCGGTTTCACACACTTGTGTGTGCCAGGCCGTTACCTCACTTTCATTGAGCCAGTGTAGAATTCACTTTTGATACGCGACAATTGTTTGAGTGTTTGGTTTTCTACAAGGTAAGAACAGAGTGCAACCTTCTCAGCGGCACTGCAATGCTAGGTCGATGCGAGAAAGGAACAAGCTCCAAATTTCTGCCCTCATGCCAAAAATCTGCTTAATATGTAGTCCTCATATAGAGGACATATCAGATATTAAACTGATAAGAACAGATACTACACTTGATCTTAGCCAAAAGGCCGAGAAGCGATAAGCCCCAAGTGTTGGATGTCCACGCCAAGCTCTTGGCACAAATCTCACTTGTTGTGGTACCCCGTCAGAGGGTGTGCATAACAATGGCTGCTGCTTATCACCTCCGCCCAAGCTCTCTTTGTGGCGCTTGATTTTGACCTAGACAGCTCTTTGACTTTTCAACTTCATAAGGCTCAGCCATACAGCAAAGCCTGCCAAAATATATTCAACTCATGTTTGTTCTTCCACGGAAGTCTTTAGTAAAAGGCGAAAGACTTGTGCGTTATGAAGAGAAACCAGAGTCAGCATGGCCTCTGCTGGGAGAAGCAGAGGAGCCTCTGGGTCACAGTCACCACCTTCACGGTAGGCCTCTTCTGCTTTCCGCATGTCAGATCCCAGTATGCAACATTCCAACCCGCCCCCATCTGCCAACCAAAATTATACACGTCTTTATTACCTCCTGCCCTGACTACTGTGATTGGCTTTTAAGCCTGCTCAAGCAATACATCCCTGAACCACTTACATTCCCTCCAAAATGCTGACTCTGGTTTCTCACCAAGCTCCCAGAAGGTCTTGAGTGAAAGCAAGTTTCCATTCTTGACAAACGCTTCTAACTCAATTTGGAATCCAGTTCAAGCTCATTGTGACCTGGCATGGTCACGTCACAAAGCAGTGAGCCATCAGAGCGGTTTCACACACTTGTGTGTGCCAGGCCGTTACCTCTGTTTCAATTGAGCCAGTGTAGAATTCACTTTGATACGCGACAATTGTTTGAGTGTTTGGTTTTCTACAAGGTAAGAACAGAGTGCACCGTTCCCAGCGGCACTGCAATGCTAGGTCGATGCGTGGAGAGAAAGGAGCAAGCTCCAAATTTCTGCCCTCATGCCAAAAATCTGCTTAATATGTAGTCCTCATATAGAGGACATATCAGATATTAAACTGATAAGAACAGATACTACACTTGATCTTAGCCAAAAGGCCGAGAAGCGATAAGCCCAAGTGTTGGATGTCCACGCCAAGCTCTTGGCACAAATCTCACTTGTTGTGGACTCTTGTCGTAGGTGTGCATAACAATGGCTGCTGCTTATCACCTCCGCCTCCAAGCTCTCCTTTGTGGCTTGATTTCTGACCTAGACAGCTCTTTGACTTTTCACACTCCATAAGGCTCAGCCATACAGCAAAGCCTGCCAAAAATATATTCAACTCATGTTTGTTCCTCTCCACGAAGTCTTTAGTAAAAGGCGAAAGACTTGTGCAGCTATGAAGAGAAACCAGAGTCAGCATGGCCCTCTGTTGGAGAGCAGCAGAGGAGCCTCTCGGTCACAGTCACCACCTTCACGGTAGGCCTCTCTTTGCTTTCCGCATGTCAGATCCCAGTATGCAACATTCCCAACCCGCCCCATCTGCCAACCAAAATTATACACGTCTTTATTACCTCCTGCCCTGACTACTGTGATTGGCTTTTAAGCCTGCCTAAGCAATACATCCCTGAACCACTTACATCCGCTCCAAAATGCTGACTCTGGTTTCTCACCAAGTCTCCCAGAAGGTCTTGAGAAAGCAGTTTCCATTCTTGACAAACGCTTAACTCAATTTGAATCCAGTTCAAGCTCATTGTGACCCCGTGCATGGCCTACTCACGCAGTGAGCCATCAGAGCGGTTTCACACACTTGTGTGTGCCAGGCCGTTACCTCACTTTCATTGAGCCAGTGTAGAATTCACTTTTGATACGCGACAATTGTTTGAGTGTTTGGTTTTCTACAAGGTAAGAACAGAGTGCACCGTTCCCAGCGGCACTGCAATGCTAGGTCGATGCGTGGAGAAAGGAGCAAGCTCCAAATTTCTGCCCTCATGCCAAAAATCTGCTTAATATGTAGTCCTCATATAGAGGACATATCAGATATTAAACTGATAAGAACAGATACTACACTTGATCTTAGCCAAAAGGCCGAGAAGCGATAAGCCCCAAGTGTTGGATGTCCACGCCAAGCTCTTGGCACAAATCTCACTTGTTGTGGTACCCTGCCTGTAGGTGTGCATAACAATGGCTGCTGCTTATCACCTCCGCCCAAGCTCTCCTTTGTGGCGCTTGATTTCTGACCTAGACAGCTCTTTGACTTTTCACAATCTCATAAGGCTCAGCCATACAGCAAAGCCTGCCAAAAATATATTCAACTCATGTTTGTTCCTTTCCACGGAAGTCTTTAGTAAAAGGCTAAAGACTTGTGCGTTATGAAGAGAAACCAGAGTCAGCATGGCCCTCTGTTGGAGAGCAGCAGAGGAGCTCTCGGTCACAGTCACCACCTTCACGGTAGGCCTTTTGCTTTCCGCATGTCAGATCCCAGTATGCAACATTCCCAACCCGGCCCCCATCTGCCAACCAAAATTATACACGTCCTTATTACCTCCTGCCCTGACTACTGTGATTGGCTTTATGCCTGCCTAAGCAATACATCCCTGAACCACTTACATTCGCTCCAAAATGCTGACTCTGGTTTCCACCAAGTCTCCCAGAAGGTCTTGAGTGCAAGTGCCCATTCTTGACAAACGCTTCTAACTCAATTTGGAATCCAGTTCAAGCTCATTGTGACCCCTGCATGGTCACGCCACTAAGCAGTGAGCCATCAGAGCGGTTTCACACACTTGTGTGTGCCAGGCCGTTACCTCACTTTCATTGAGCCAGTGTAGAATTCACTTTTGATACGCGACAATTGTTTGAGTGTTTGGTTTTCACAAGGTAAGAACAGAGTGCACCGCTCCCAGCGGCACTGCAATGCTAGGTCGATGCGTGGAGAGAAAGGAGCAAGCTCCAAATTTCTGCCCTCATGCCAAAAATCTGCTTAATATGTAGTCCTCATATAGAGGACATATCAGATATTAAACTGATAAGAACAGATACTACACTTGATCTTAGCCAAAAGGCCGAGAAGCGATAAGCCCCAAGTGTTGGATGTCCACGCCAAGCTCTTGGCACAAATCTCACTTGTTGTGGTACCCCGTCGTAGGTGTGCATAACAATGGCTGCTGCTTATCACCTCCGCCCAAGCTCTCCTTGTGGCGCTTGATTTCTGACCTAGACAGCTCTTTGACTTTTCACACCTCATAAGGCTCAGCCATACAGCAAAGCCTGCCAAAAATATATTCAACTCATGTTTGTTCCTTCCACGGAAGTCTTTAGTAAAAGGCGAAAGATCTAGCAGCAGTGAAGAGAAACCAGAGTCAGCATGGCCCTCTGTTGGAGAGCAGCAGAGGAGCCTCTCGGTCACAGTCACCACCTTCACGGTAGGCCTCTTTGCTTTCCGCATGTCAGATCCCAGTATGCAACATTCCCAACCCGCCCCCATCTGCCAACCAAAATTATACACGTCTTTATTACCTCCTGCCCTGACTACTGTGATTGGCTTTTAAGCCTGCCTAAGCAATACATCCCTGAACCACTTACATTCGCTCCAAAATGCTGACTCTGGTTTCTCACCAAGTCTCCCAGAAGGTCTTGAGTGAAAGCAAGTTTCCATTCTTGACAAACGCTTCTAACTCAATTTGAATCCAGTTCAAGCTCATTGTGACCCTGCATGGTCACGCCACAAAGCAGTGAGCCATCAGAGAGTTGTCACACTTGTGTGTGCCAGGCCGCACTCAGCTTCATTGAGCCAGTGTAGAATTCACTTTGATACGCGACAATTGTTTGAGTGTTTGGTTTTCTACAAGGTAAGAACAGAGTGCACTGCTCCCAGCGGCACTGAACGCTAGGTCGATGTCGTGGAGAGAAAGGAGCAAGCTCCAAATTTCTGCCCTCATGCCAAAAATCTGCTTAATATGTAGTCCTCATATAGAGGACATATCAGATATTAAACTGATAAGAACAGATACTACACTTGATCTTAGCCAAAAGGCCGAGAAGCGATAAGCCCCAAGTGTTGATGTCCACGCCAATCTCTTGGCACAAATCTCACTTGTTGTGGTACCCTGCTCGGAGGTGTGCATAACAATGGCTGCTGCTTATCACCTCCGCCTAAGCTCTCCTTTGTGGCGCTTGATTTCTGACCTAGACAGCTCTTTGACTTTTCACAATTTCATAAGGTCAGCCATACAGCAAAGCCTGCCAAAATATATAATCCATGTTTGTTCCTCTCCACGGAAGTCTTTAGTAAAAGGCGAAAGACTTGTGCTATGAAGAGAAACCAGAGTCAGCATGGCCCTCTGTTGAGAGCAGCAGAGGAGCCTCTGTCACAGTCACCACCTTCACGGTAGGCCTCTCTTTGCTTTCCGCATGTCAGATCCCAGTATGCAACATTCCCAACCCGCCCCATCTGCCAACCAAAATTATACACGCCTTTATTACCTCCTGCCCTGACTACTGTGATTGGCTTTTAAGCCTGCCTAAGCAATACATCCCTGAACCACTTACATTCGCTCCAAAAATGCTGACTCTGGTTTCTCACCAAGTCTCCCAGAAGGTCTTGAGGAAAGCAAGTTTCCATTCTTGACAAACGCTTCTAACTCAATTTGAATCCAGTTCAAGCTCATTGTGACCCCGTGCATGGTCACGCCACTAAGCAGTGAGCCATCAGAGCGGTCACACTTGTGTGTGCCAGGCCGTTACCTCAGTTTCATTGAGCCAGTGTAGAATTCACTTTGATACGCGACAATTGTTTGAGTGTTTGGTTTTCTACAAGGTAAGAACAGAGTGCACCGCTCCCAGCGGCACTGCAATGCTAGGTCGATGCGTGGAGAGAAAGGAGCAAGCTCCAAATTGCTGCCCTCATGCCAAAATCTGCTTAATATGTAGTCCTCATATAGAGGACATATCAGATATTAAACTGATAAGAACAGATACTACACTTGATCTTAGCCAAAAGGCCGAGAAGCGATAAGCCCCAAGTGTTGATGTCCACGCCAAGCTCTTGGCACAAATCTCACTTGTTGTGGTACCCCGTCTGTAGGTGTGCATAACAATGGCTGCTGCTTATCACCTCCGCCCAAGCTCTCCTTTGTGGCGCTTGATTTCTGACCTAGACAGCTCTTTGACTTTTCACACTTACATAAGGCTCAGCCATACAGCAAAGCCTGCCAAAATATATTCAACTCATGTTTGTTCTTCCACGGAAGTCTTTAGTAAAAGGCGAAAGACTTGTGCGTTATGAAGAGAAACCAGAGTCAGCATGGCTCTCTGTTGAGAGCAGCAGAGGAGCCCTCGGTCACAGTCACCACCTTCACGGTAGGCTCTCTTGCTTTCCGCATGTCAGATCCCAGTATGCAACATTCCTAACCCGCCCCATCTGCCAACCAAAATTATACACGTCTTTATTACCTCCTGCCCTGACTACTGTGATTGGCTTTTAAGCCTGCCTAAGCAATACATCCCTGAACCACTTACATTCGCTCCAAAATGCTGACTCTGGTTTCTCACCAAGTCTCCCAGAAGGTCTTGAGTGAAAGCAAGTTTCCATTCTTGACAAACGCTTCTAACTCCATTTGGAATCCAGTTCAAGCTCATTGTGACCCTGCATGGTCACGTCACTAAGCAGTGAGCCATCAGGAGCGGTTTCACACACTTGTGTGTGCCAGGTCGTTACCTCACTTTCATTGAGCCAGTGTAGAATTCACTTTGATACGCGACAATTGTTTGAGTGTTTGGTTTTCTACAAGGTAAGAACAGAGTGCACCGTTCCCAGCGGCACTGCAATGCTAGGTCGATGCGTGGAGAGAAAGGAGCAAGCTCCAAATTTCTGCCCTCATGCCAAAAATCTGTTAATATGTAGTCCTCATATAGAGGACATATCAGATATTAAACTGATAAGAACAGATACTACACTTGATCTTAGCCAAAAGGCCGAGAAGCGATAAGCCCCAAGTGTTGATGTCCACGCCAAGCTCTTGGCACAAATCTCACTTGTTGTGGTACCTGCTCGAGGTGTGCATAACAATGGCTGCTGCTTATCACCTCCGCCCAAGCTCTCCTTTGTGGCGCTTGATTTCTGACCTAGACAGCTCTTTGACTTTTCACAATTTCATAAGGCTCAGCCATACAGCAAAGCCTGCAAAAATATATATTCAACCCATGTTTGTTCCTCTCCACGGAAGTCTTTAGTAAAAGGCGAAAGACTTGTGCGTAGAAGAGAAACCAGAGTCAGCATGGCCCTCTGTTGGAGAGCAGCAGAGGAGCCTCTCGGTCACAGTCACCACCTTCACGGTAGGCCTCTTTTGCTTTCCGCATGTCAGATCCCAGTATGCAACATTCCCAACCCGCCCCCATCTGCCAACCAAAATTATACACGTCTTTATTACCTCCTGCCCTGACTACTGTGATTGGTTTTAAGCCTGCCTAAGCAATACATCCCTGAACCACTTACATCCGCTCCAAAATGCTGACTCTGGTTTCTCACCAAGTCTCCCAGAAGGTCTTGAGTGAAAGCAAGTTTCCATTCTTGACAAACGCTTCTAACTCAATTTGAATCCAGTTCAAGCTCATTGTGACCCCTGCATGGTCACGCCACAAAGCAGTGAGCCATCAGAGCGGCTTCACACTTGTGTGTGCCAGGCCGTTACCTCACTTTCATTGAGCCAGTGTAGAATTCACTTTGATACGCGACAATTGTTTGAGTGTTTGGTTTTCTACAAGGTAAGAACAGAGTGCACCGCTCCCAGCGGCACTGCAATGCTAGGTCGATGGCGGAGAGAAAGGAGCAAGCTCCAAATTTCTGCCCTCATGCCAAAATCTGCTTAATATGTAGTCCTCATATAGAGGACATATCAGATATTAAACTGATAAGAACAGATACTACACTTGATCTTAGCCAAAAGGCCGAGAAGCGATAAGCCCCAAGTGTTGATGTCCACGCCAAGCTCTTGGCACAAATCTCACTTGTTGTGGTACTTGTAGAGGTGCATATACAATGGCTGCTGCTTATCACCTCCGCCCAAGCTCTCCTTTGTGGCGCTTGATTTCTGACCTAGACAGCTCTTTGACTTTTCACACTTCATAAGGCTCAGCCATACAGCAAAGCCTGCCAAAAATATATTCAACTCATGTTTGTTCCTCTCCACGGAAGTCTTTAGTAAAAGGCGAAAGACTTGTGCGTTATGAAGAGAAACCAGAGTCAGCATGGCCCTCTGTTGGAGAGCAGCAGAGGAGCCTCTCGGTCACAGTCACCACCTTCACGGTAGGCCTCTTGCTTTCCGCATGTCAGATCCCAGTATGCAACATTCCCAACCCGCCCCATCTGCCAACCAAAATTATACACGGCTTTATTACCTCCTGCCCTGACTACTGTGATTGGCTTTTAAGCCTGCCTAAGCAATACATCCCTGAACCACTTACATTCGCTTCTCCAAAATGCTGACTCTGGTTTCTCACCAAGTCTCCCAGAAGGTCTTGAGGAAAGCAAGTTTCCATTCTTGACAAACGCTTCTAACTCAATTTGGAATCCAGTTCAAGCTCATTGTGACCCCTGCATGGTCACGCCACTAAGCAGTGAGCCATCAGAGCGGTTTCACACACTTGTGTGTGCCAGGCCGTTACCTCAGTTTCATTGAGCCAGTGTAGAATTCACTTTTGATACGCGACAATTGTTTGAGTGTTTGGTTTTCTACAAGGTAAGAACAGAGTGCACCGCTCCCAGCGGCACTGCAATGCTAGGTCGATGCGTGGAGAGAAAGGAGCAAGCTCCAAATTTCTGCCCTCATGCCAAAATCTGCTTAATATGTAGTCCTCATATAGAGGACATATCAGATATTAAACTGATAAGAACAGATACTACACTTGATCTGCCAAAAGGCCGAGAAGCGATAAGCCCCAAGTGTGGATGTCCACGCCAAGCTCTTGGCACAAATCTCACTTGTTGTGGTACCCCGTCTGGTAGGTGTGCATAACAATGGCTGCTGCTTATCACCTCCGCCCAAGCTCTCTTTGTGGCGCTTGATTTCTGACCTAGACAGCTCTTTGACTTTTCACATTTCATAAGGCTCAGCCATACAGCAAAGCCTGCCAAAATATATTCAACTCATGTTTGTTCCTCCACGGAAGTCTTTAGTAAAAGGCGAAAGACTTATGCAGAGAAGAGAAACCAGAGTCAGCATGGCCCTCTGTTGGAGAGCAGCAGAGGAGCCTCTCGGTCACAGTCACCACCTTCACGGTAGGCCTCTTTGCTTTCCGCATGTCAGATCCCAGTATGCAACATTCTAACCCGCCCCCATCTGCCAACCAAAATTATACACGCTTTTATTACCTCCTGCCCTGACTACTGTGATTGGCTTTAAGCCTGCCTAAGCAATACATCCCTGAACCACTTACATCTGCTCCAAAATGCTGACTCTGGTTTCTCACCAAGTCTCCCAGAAGGTCTTGAGTGAAAGCAAGTTTCCATTCTGACAAACGCTTCTAACTCAATTTGGAATCCAGTTCAAGCTCATTGTGACTCCGCATGGTCACGCCACTAAGCAGTGAGCCATCAGAGCGGTTTCACACACTTGTGTGTGCCAGGCCGTTACCTCACTTTCATTGAGCCAGTGTAGAATTCACTTTTGATACGCGACAATTGTTTGAGTGTTTGGTTTTCTACAAGGTAAGAACAGAGTGCACTGTCCCAGCGGCACTGCAATGCTAGGTCGATGCGTGGAGAAAAGGAGCAAGCTCCAAATTTCTGCCCTCATGCCAAAAATCTGCTTAATATGTAGTCCCTATATAGAGGACATATCAGATATTAAACTGATAAGAACAGATACTACACTTGATCTTAGCCAAAAGGCCGAGAAGCGATAAGCCCCAAGTGTTGGATGTCCACGCCAAGCTCTTGGCACAAATCTCACTTGTTGTGGTACCCCGTTCGTAGGTGTGCATAACAATGGCTGCTGCTTATCACCTCCGCCCAAGCTCTCCTTTGTGGCGCTTTGATTTCTGACCTAGACAGCTCTTTGACTTTTCACAATTCCATAAGGCTCAGCCATACAGCAAAGCCTGCCAAAAATATATTCAACTCATGTTTGTTCCTTCCACGGAAGTCTTTAGTAAAAGGCGAAAGACTCGGAGCATGAAGAGAAACCAGAGTCAGCATGGCTCTCTGTGGGAGAGCAGCAGAGGAGCCTCTCGGTCACAGTCACCACCTTCACGGTAGGCCTCTTTGCTTTCCGCATGTCAGATCCCAGTATGCAACATTCCCAACCCGCCCCCATCTGCCAACCAAAATTATACACGCCTTTATTACCTCCTGCCCTGACTACTGTGATTGGCTTTTAAGCCTGCCTAAGCAATACATCCCTGAACCACTTATATTCGCTCCAAAATGCTGACTCTGGTTTCTCACCAAGTCTCCCAGAAGGTCTTGAGTGAAAGCAAGTTTCCATTCTTGACAAACGCTTCTAACTCAATTTGGAATCCAGTTCAAGCTCGCAGACCCCGTGCATGGTCACGCCACTAAGCAGTGAGCCATCAGAGCGGTTTCACACACTTGTGTGTGCCAGTCACATCCTCAGTTTCATTGAGCCAGAGTAATTCACTTTTGATACGCGACAATTGTTTGAGTGTTTGGTTTTCTACAAGGTAAGAACAGAGTGCACCGCTCCCAGCGGCACTGCAATGCTAGGTCGATGCGTGGAGAGAAAGGAGCAAGCTCCAAATTTCTGCCCCTCATGCCAAAATCTGCTTAATATGTAGTCCCCATATAGAGGACATATCAGATATTAAACTGATAAGAACAGATACTACACTTGATCTTAGCCAAAAGGCCGAGAAGCGATAAGCCCCAAGTGTTGGATGTCCACGCCAAGCTCTTGGCACAAATCTCACTTGTTGTGGTACCCGTCGTAGGTGTGGCATAACAATGGCTGCTGCTATCACCTCCGCCCAAGCTCTCCTTTGTGGCGCTTGATTTCTGACCTAGACAGCTCTTTGACTTTTCACACTCTCATAAGGCTCAGCCATACAGCAAAGCCTGCCAAAATATATTCAACTCATGTTTGTTCCTCTCCACGGAAGTCTTTAGTAAAAGGCAAAGACTCAGGCGTATGAAGAGAAACCAGAGTCAGCATGGCCCTCTGTTGAGAGCAGCAGAGGAGCCTCTCGGTCACAGTCACCACCTTCACGGTAGGCCCTCTTTGCTTTCCGCATGTCAGATCCCAGTATGCAACATTCCCAACCCGCCCCATCTGCCAACCAAAATATACACGCTTTATTACCTCCTGCCCTGACTACTGTGATTGGCTTTAAGCCTGCCTAAAATACATCCCTGAACCACTTACATTCGCCTCCAAAATGCTGACTCTGGTTTCTCACCAAGTCTCCCAGAAGGTCTTGAGGAAAGCAAGTTTCCATTCTGACAAACGCTTCTAACTCAATTTGGAATCCAGTTCAAGCTCATTGTGACCCTGCATGGTCACGCCACTAAGCAGTGAGCCATCAGAGCGGTTTCACACACTTGTGTGTGCCGGCCGTTACCTCACTTTCATTGAGCCAGTGTAGAATTCACTTTGATACGCGACAATTGTTTGAGTGTTTGGTTTTCAAGGTAAGAACAGAGTGCACCGCCCCAGCGGCACTGCAATGCTAGGTCGACGTGAGAGAAAGGAGCAAGCTCCAAATTTCTGCCCTCATGCCAAAAATCTGCTTAATATGTAGTCCTCATATAGAGGACATATCAGATATTAAACTGATAAGAACAGATACTACACTTGATCTTAGCCAAAAGGCCGAGAAGCGATAAGCCCCAAGTGTTGATGTCCACGCTAGCTCTTGGCACAAATCTCACTTGTTGTGGTACCCCGCTCGTAGGTGTGCATAACAATGGCTGCTGCTTATCACCTCCGCCCAAGCCTCCTTTGTGGCGCTTGATTTCTGACCTAGACAGCTCTTTGACTTTTCACAATCTCATAAGGCTCAGCCATACAGCAAAGCCTGCCAAAATATATTCAACTCATGTTTGTTCCTCTCCACGGAAGTCTTTAGTAAAAGGCGAAAGACTTGTGCGTTATGAAGAGAAACCAGAGTCAGCATGGCCCTCTGTTGGAGAGCAGCAGAGGAGCCTCTCGGTCACAGTCACCACCTTCACGGTAGGCCTCTCTTTGCTTTCCGCATGTCAGATCCCAGTATGCAACATTCCCAACCCGCCCCATCTGCCAACCAAAATTATACACGCCTTTATTACCTCCTGCCCTGACTACTGTGATTGGCTTTAAGCCTGCCTAAGCAATACATCCCTGAACCACTTACATTCGCCTCCAAAATGCTGACTCTGGTTTCTCACCAAGTCTCCCAGAAGGTCTTGAGGAAAGCAAGTTTCCATTCTTGACAAACGCTTCTAACTCAATTTGAATCCAGTTCAAGCTCATTGTGACCCCTGCATGGTCACGCCACTAAGCAGTGAGCCATCAGAGCGGTTTCACACTTGTGTGTGCCAGGTCGTTACCTCAGTTTCATTGAGCCAGTGTAGAATTCACTTTGATACGCGACAATTGTTTGAGTGTTTGGTTTTCTACAAGGTAAGAACAGAGTGCACTGCTCCCAGCGGCACTGCAATGCTAGGTCGATGTGGAGAGAAAGGAGCAAGCTCCAAATTGCCCTCATGCCAAAAATCTGCTTAATATGTAGTCCTCATATAGAGGACATATCAGATATTAAACTGATAAGAACAGATACTACACTTGATCTTAGCCAAAAGGCCGAGAAGCGATAAGCCCCAAGTGTTGGATGTCCACGCAAGCTCTGGCACAAATCTCACTTGTTGTGGTACCCCGCTCGTAGAGGTGTGTGGATAACAATGGCTGCTGCTTATCACCTCCGCCCAAGCTCTCCTTTGTGGCGCTTGATTTCTGACCAGACAGCTCTTTGACTTTTCACACTTCATAAGGCTCAGCCATACAGCAAAGCCTGCCAAAATATATTCAACTCATGTTTGTTCCTCTCCACGGAAGTCTTTAGTAAAAGGCGAAAGACTTGTGCGTTAGGAAGAGAAACCAGAGTCAGCATGGCCCTCTGTTGGAGAGCAGCAGAGGAGCCCTGGTCACAGTCACCACCTTCACGGTAGGCCTCTTTGCTTTCCGCATGTCAGATCCCAGTATGCAACATTCTAACCCGCCCCATCTGCCAACCAAAATTATACACGCCTTTATTACCTCCTGCCCTGACTACTGTGATTGGCTTAAGCCTGCCTAAGCAATACATCCCTGAACCACTTACATTCGCTCCAAAATGTGACTCTGGTTTCTCACCAAGTCTCCCAGAAGGTCTTGAGTGAAAGCAAGTTTCCATTCTTGGACAAACGCTTCTAACTCAATTTGGAATCCAGTTCAAGCTCATTGTGACCCTGCATGGTCACGCCACTAAGCAGTGAGCCATCAGAGCGGTTTCACACTTGTGTGTGCCAGGTCTTACCTCACTTTCATTGAGCCAGTGTAGAATTCTACTTTGATACGCGACAATTGTTTGAGTGTTTGGTTTTCACAAGGTAAGAACAGAGTGCACCGCTCCCAGCGGCACTGCAATGCTAGGTCGATGCGTGGAGAGAAAGGAGCAAGCTCCAAATTTCTGCCCTCATGCCAAAATCTGCTTAATATGTAGTCCTCATATAGAGGACATATCAGATATTAAACTGATAAGAACAGATACTACACTTGATCTTAGCCAAAAGGCCGAGAAGCGATAAGCCCCAAGTGTTGGATGTCCACGCCAAGCCTTGGCACAAATCTCACTTGTTGTGGTACCCCGTCGGAGGTGTGCATAACAATGGCTGCTGCTTATCACCTCCGCCCAAGCTCTCCTTTGTGGCGCTTGATTTTGACCTAGACAGCTCTTGACTTTTCACAATTTATAAGGCTCAGCCACAGCAAAGCCTGCCAAAAATATATTCAACTCATGTTTGTTCCTTCCCCACGGAAGTCTTTAGTAAAAGGCGAAAGACTTAGCGTTATGAAGAGAAACCAGAGTCAGCATGGCCTCTGTTGAGAGCAGCAGAGGAGCCTCTCGTCACAGTCACCACCTTCACGGTAGGCCTCTCTTTGCTTCCGCATGTCAGATCCCAGTATGCAACATTCCCAACCCGCCCATCTCACAACCAAAATTATACACGTCTTTATTACCTCCTGCCCTGACTACTGTGATTGGTTTAAGCCTGCCTAAGCAATACATCCCTGAACCACTTACATTCGCTTCCAAAATGCTGACTCTGGTTTCTCACCAAGTCTCCTAGAAGGTCTTGAGTGAAAGCAAGTTTCATTCTTGACAAACGCTTCTAACTCAATTTGGAATCCAGTTCAAGCTCATTGTGACCCCGCATGGTCACGCCACTAAGCAGTGAGCCATCAGAGCGGTTTCACACACTTGTGTGTGCCAGGTCGATACCTCAGTTTCATTGAGCCAGTGTAGAATTCACTTTTGATACGCGAAATTGTTTGAGTGTTTGGTTTTCTACAAGGTAAGAACAGAGTGCACCGCTCCCAGCGGCACTGCAATGCTAGGTCGATGCGTGAGAGAAAGGAGCAAGCTCCAAATTACTGCCCCTCATGCCAAAAAATCTGCTTAATATGTAGTCCTCATATAGAGGACATATCAGATATTAAACTGATAAGAACAGATACTACACTTGATCTTAGCCAAAAGGCCGAGAAGCGATAAGCCCCAAGTGTTGATGTCCACGCCAAGCTCTTGGCACAAATCTCACTTGTTGTGGTACCTGCTCAGGTGTGCATAACAATGGCTGCTGCTTATCACCTCCGCCCAAGCTCTCCTTTGTGGCGCTTTGATTTCTGACCTAGACAGCTCTTTGACTTTTCACAATCTACAAGGCTCAGCCATACAGCAAAGCCTGCCAAAAATATATTCAACTCATGTTTGTTCCTTTCCACGGAAGTCTTTAGTAAAAGGCCAAAGACTTGTGCTAAGAGAAGAGAAACCAGAGTCAGCATGGCCTCTGTTGGAGAGCAGCAGAGGAGCCTCTCGTCACAGTCACCACCTTCACGGTAGGCCTCTCTTGCTTTCCGCATGTCAGATCCCAGTATGCAACATTCCCAACCCGCCCCATCTGCCAACCAAAATTATACACGTCTTTATTACCTCCTGCCCTGACTACTGTGATTGGTTTAAGCCTGCCTAAGCAATACATCCTGAACCACTTACATTCGCTCCAAAATGCTGACTCTGGTTTCTCACCAAGTCTCCCAGAAGGTCTTGAGGAAAGCAAGTTTCCATTCTTGACAAACGCTTCTAACTCAATTTGAATCCAGTTCAAGCTCATTGTGACCCTGCATGGTCACGCCACTAAGCAGTGAGCCATCAGAGCGGTTTCACACACTTGTGTGTGCCAGGCCGTTACCTCAGTTTCATTGAGCCAGTGTAGAATTCACTTTTGATACGACAATTGTTTGAGTGTTTGGTTTTCTACAAGGTAAGAACAGAGTGCACTGCTCCCAGCGGCACTGCAATGCTAGGTCGATGGTAGAGAAAGGAGCAAGCTCCAAATTTCTGCCCTCATGCCAAAATCTGCTTAATATGTAGTCCTCATATAGAGGACATATCAGATATTAAACTGATAAGAACAGATACTACACTTGATCTTAGCCAAAAGGCCGAGTAGCGATAAGCCCCAAGTGTTGATGTCCACGCCAAAAGCTCTTGGCACAAATCTCACTTGTTGTGGTACCCTGTCGGAGGTGTGCATAACAATGGCTGCTGCTTATCACCTCCGCCCAAGCCTCCTTTGTGGCGCTTGATTTCTGACCTAGACAGCTCTTTGACTTTTCACACTCTCATAAGGCTCAGCCATACAGCAAAGCCTGCCAAAAATATATTCAACTCATGTTTGTTCCTCTCCACGGAAGTCTTTAGTAAAAGGCGAAAGACTTGTGCGTTATGAAGAGAAACCAGAGTCAGCATGGCCCTCTGTTGGAGAGCAGCAGAGGAGCCTCTCGGTCACAGTCACCACCTTCACGGTAGGCCTCTCTTGCTTTCCGATGTCAGATCCCAGTATGCAACATTCCAACCCGCCCCATCTGCCAACCAAAATTATACACGTCTTTATTACCTCCTGCCCTGACTACTGTGATTGGCTTTAAGCCTGCCACAATACATCCTGAACCACTTACATTCGCCTCCAAATGCTGACTTGGTTTCTCACCAAGTCTCCCAGAAGGTCTTGAGTGAAAGCAAGTTTCCATTCTTGACAAACGCTTCTAACTCAATTTGGAATCCAGTTCAAGCTCATTAGACTCCCGTGCATGGTCACGCCTAAGCAGTGAGCCATCAGAGCGGTTTCACACACTTTGTGTGCCAGGCCTACCTCAGTTTCATTGAGCCAGTGTAGAATTCACTTTTGATACGCGACAATTGTTTGAGTGTTTGGTTTTCTACAAGGTAAGAACAGAGTGCACCGTTCCCAGCGGCACTGCAATGCTAGGTCGATGCGTGAGAGAAAGGAGCAAGCTCCAAATTTCTGCCCTCATGCCAAAAATCTGCTTAATATGTAGTCCTCATATAGAGGACATATCAGATATTAAACTGATAAGAACAGATACTACACTTGATCTTAGCCAAAAGGCCGAGAAGCGATAAGCCCCAAGTGTTGGATGTCCACGCCAAGCTCTTGGCACAAATCTCACTTGTTGTGGTACCCCGTCTCGTAGGTGTGCATAACAATGGCTGCTGCTTATCACCTCCGCCCAAGCTCTCCTTTGTGGCGCTTGATTTCTGACCTAGACAGCTCTTTG